>NW_023994551.1:30000-306666 GCF_015586225.1 Lucilia sericata
GTTGCAATTTAATTTTTTTATATATTTTTTATATTTTGTAGTTTATACCTTCTTTTAATAAATCTAAACAAAGCCACTATTTGAAGTTAATAATCGTTTTATAACTTTATACCTGAATTCAATAGTTTTTATAAAAAAAATCCGTAGGTTTGTGTTTGAAAAGATTTAAAGACAGTCATAAAGTACTGTAGTCACAATAAGTAAATTTAAGTTTTTTTTATTCCCGTATGCACATTGGGAGGAAATGCTAGTTTTTTTTTAACAGTTTTTATAATATAAAGTAATTCTAAAAATACTTAAACTCCGTTTTTTTAATTTTAATTCAATCAATTAATAATTTCATCCAATTGGCTAAAGGTTTGTATGAAATCATGCTTTTAATATTTTTGTGTTTTTAACAGATCGCTTTTAACATTTGTTAAAATGGTTTAATTATAATTGTAACCAAACCATAGTGCATTGTCATTTTATATTTTTTTTAGATTTTAACAATTTATTGTAACATTTTGTCTCTCTCCCCTTTGCCTTTCCGCTACATCTTTTCCTTTAAATACTAAGGTGGCATCACGTTCACAGCTCGCGTACGCATACAAAGCAACTTAATGTTACAAGGCTGGCTGAGGAATGAATGAATGAATGAATAAACGAATGACTGACTGAATGAATGAATAGATACCTCAAAAACCAAAGAAGAAAAAAAAAAACGAAATAGAAAAGGGAATAGTTTAAACAACAAAAGCATTGTACAATTGTAACGATGTCGTCGAAAATAAAAAATTTCACACAAACACACGTTTATACAAAAACTCACACAGAAATAGAGAAAATATAAAAATAAAAACGGTTCAGGATGTACGAGTACATAAAATGAAAATACATAAATTTTTCAACGATTTGAAAACCGCATTTTATAATTGAATCACGTACATTTTAGAATGACACTTTGTGTGCCATTCTGCAAAAAAAAGAATGAGAACAAAAAACGTAGCATACTTACAGGCAACATTTGTTCGTATTGGGCCCTTTAGAATAAATGTTTTGTTATATTCGTATTCGGAATGTAAATGTATGCGTGTGAGTAAGTGAGTATTTGTATGAATGTCATTTTATTGGAAAATGTTATTCAAAGTACTTTAAAACTACATGTGTTACATGGAGAAAAATTAAAAGTTTTATTTTAAAAATTCAAAAAAAGAAGAAATTCTTTTTATTTTTGTAACTGTTTTATTTTAGTATGTAATACACTAATGCAAGAAATTAAATAATAAAAAAAAACATCTGTAGTCTCCATAGTTTGGCATTGTCAATTAGTTTTGTTAAGTGTTTGGAGTTTTACTACTTTATTTAAGTTATTGTCATAGACAGAAACTATAAAAAAACACATTATACCAATTTATTCAGTTTACTCATTTCGTTACCCTCTTTTGGTTTTCGGTCAGACTTTTATCAACATTTTTGAATAGAATTCGTTTTGTATTTAGTTATTTTAAATTTGCATTTGTATTAAGTTTTAACTCAATTTTATTATTGCTTTAACGCGAAATACATAGTACATAAAATATAATAAATTGAAATTCGTATATAAATTGAAGAATAATAGGATTTTGTATTAATTAGCAAATAGTATAATTTGCAAAAGTATAATAATAAAGATTTTTAGATTAGATTGAAAAGTCATAATTATCAACAAGTAAGAAATTATAGTCAGGCGAGGCTGACCAGATAATACCCTACATCAGTTATAAAAATAAAATGTTATTTAGTGTTCATAATAAAGCATTTAAGTTGAGTTGTATCTTGTCTCAGATGTACTTAAGACATTTATTGTTGAATAAAATTGCGGACATTTAAGTCAAATTTTGAAGGGGGCTTTGTATAGGGCCTTGGATCAAATGAGGCCCTATAATTATAGTATTCATGAGGGTCATTTAGGCTAGTATAGAACTTAGTTTTGCAGCTTTTTGTCGAGATTCGAGTATATTAAACATAACTATGAACTTAAAAGCCCTATTCGGGAGTTCATTTGTATGGGGGCTAAGTGAAATAATGAACCGATGTTAACCTCTTTCAATAGCCTTCGTCTCTAGTACTATAGAAGAGCATGTCCCAAATTTCATTGAATTATCTTCAAAATTCGTCTTGTAGTTTGATTGAAAGGTTTAGAAGCCCTAGTTGTATGGGCGCTAGATGAAATAATGGACCGATCCCTGTTATAATAGAAGATCATGTACCAAATTTCATTGAATTATCTTCAAAATTGCGACCTTTACTTTGATTACAAGGTTTACATGGACGAACGGACAGAAAGATAGACTGACAAACAGACAGACAGACGGAAAGAAAGACAGACGGAAAGACAGACAGACAGACGGACAGACAGACAGACGGTGGGTATAGGACCCGGTTTAATGGGTGTTACAAACATCAGTACAAACCCAATACACCCTCCCCACTAAAGTGGTGTAGGGTATAAAAATGTATGCACCCAAGCCTGTTGTGCGCTCCTTTATATAGAAGTGTTTGTGAGTGTTTCATCTTAAACTGGAGTTATAGTTTGATGACTAAAAAATTCTGTCTTACTGGTTTTCCCGCTGAAAATGACAATTTAGTTCATTCTAAGATATCATTTCTCAACTTTTTATGTACATTAGGGTAGCACTGTTTGTGCTGCTGTGTGTGAAAGTTTAGTTCATTCTAGAATACCATTCCTCAAAATTTGTATTCTAGGGTCAATATTTAATGAGCATAAAAAGGTTATTTTTAAGGTTATTACTATTTTTTTCACAATTCTATATTATATGAAAGGTCTTGGAAAGACCCTAAGATGAAATTGAAAGCGCCTTTCAAAGCCCTTTCACATGATATCAAAATATCATTCCTTTGTGAAAAAACATGAGAAAATTGGGAAAAGCTTGATAATGACCCTTTTTATCCTTTGAACCAGTTCAAATATTGACCACAGAATAAACATTTTGAGAAAGGGTATGCTAAAATGAACCCAGCTTTAATTTTCGGTAGTAACATTAGTACCTTATCTTATTTTCCATACAAACGATGCCACCCTAATGTTCATATATACATATTGTAATTTAACATAATCTTTTACCAATTTATCAACTGACAACAAAAAAAAAAAAAAAAAAATAACCCAACAAACGAACATTTTTATTAATTAATAATGTTATGTTTGGCGTTTTAATTTATGTTGATTATATGTATGAATGATGATTACATTTCTCTGATCTAATTTCCCTTTAAAATGTCAATAAATAATTCATATTTGTTTAATTTATAACCTTTCCACAAATAATATCTGACACACATAAGTGACAACATTCTAATTGAAACAATTTTTTGATAAATTGGACAGCGTGTTAAGACAACGAACGAGCAACGACTGCAATACAATGAATATACTCGTAGGTATGTATGTATATAAGTATGTATATGCATGACATAGAGAAAACGCAATTTATGGCATCTAAACTGAAATATACATAAGCTATATATACATAAATTCTTACAAACATACAAACATAAATATAAACTATAAAATCTGGTGTGCTTAGTATTTTTCTTCTTTATTTTCATTTGAAATTTAACTAGTAGTGGGAAGGTACCCAAATATTTTTTAAACGAACTATTAATTTGCGTATTTTCTAGGCAATACAATCAAAGCAGAAGAGCTTATGACAATCAAAATTTCAGCCTAAACTTTATTGTTTTATGTAAATTAAAAAATATTATTCATTTTACATATTTCTTCAAATTTTAGAGAGGTTTAACTTCCCTAAAAGTATCTACATAGTATATAAGTAGATATATTTATACAACACACAAAACACCCACTTATCTAGCACTGGTTGCTGTTCGCAGTTACAAACAAATTGATTTTTTCCATTCTGTAATATTGTGTGTGTATTACATTTCTCCAACACCAACAAAAGTCGTACTCCTTTATTTGATCATAAATATTGTTTGTACTTTTACTCTTTTGTTGGTATTTGTTTCCGTGATTATACAGTGTCAGTATGTTTGTATATTCGTGCGAATATATTTGGTTGCTAGGTTTGTTGGTCCGTTGGTTGACTGGCAAAGAAGAAAAATCCTTTTTTAAGTCATATTTGTTATTAATGTGTTGCCAGCGATTTAACAGTTCAATAGGGCATTTATTGGCGAAAAGAAGAAAGAGTTATATTCGTGTACTTTTAGGAGTACAATGTTTGCACCGAAATATGTGTAAGTGTTTCTAAGAGTATTTATTATTTTCCCTAAACGGTTGGAGGTATTTGAATTTGTTGCCTTTAGTAGTCATATATTTTATTAGGTGTTATTTATATACATAAATATGTATAAAAAATTTTTTAATTTAGGTTGCAGCTAAAGTTACAAATTATCAAAAGATTTTAAATGTTTCACGGGTAAATGGAACAGTATAAATATTTTTTATATTAAAGTGTGTAAATTATAAAACATGATAAAAATATAATTGGAAAAAAATTTAATTTGAGAAAAAAATTTATTATTTCATTTAAATTTTGTTTATACATATTTTAATTGTTACATACTTTCATAAAATACATTTGAAATTTTATAATTAATTTTCATATTTATTTCAATTTCATATATTCACATTTATAATAATCACTGCTTTTAAGAGCAAAACAATTTGTTAGACAACATAAATATTGCTAAAGTTTTGAAAGCATATTTATTTGACTTGAACATGTCCAATAATAAATATGAGTATTTAAATATTTGTTTGGTTGTCTGAGTTATGGTCAAAAAGTTTGAGTTTTACTTATTTCTATTCTGTTTAATACAAATAAATACGACAACGAATATTTTAGAGTTAAAATGTTTGATTTGTTACAGTGGTCGTAAATGTATAAAAATCAATACTTATTTTAATAAAAACAATATGGTATCAATACTACGTCAAAAATTTATAATCGATATATTTGACAGATTTTTTATACCCTACACCACTTTAGTGGGGAGGGTATATTGGATTTGTGCTGATGTTTGTAACATACAAAATATTCGTCCTAGACCCACCTTAAAGTATACCAATCGGCTTAGAATCGTTTTCTGAGTCGATTAAGCTATGTCCGTCCGTCCGTCCATCTGGCTGGCTGGCTGCCCATGTAAACCTTGTGCGCAAGGTACAGGTCGCAATTTTCAAGATAATTGGATAAAATTTGGCACGCACGTTTTACTTGACCTAAGGACGAAGCCTATTGAAAACGGTTAAAATCGGTCCATTATTTCACCTAGCCCCCATAGAACAGGACCCCCCGAAAAGGGCTTCTGAGCCCATAATTATGTTAAATATACAGATATACCGATAAAATAAGAAGTCTTGATGACCCTGCCAAATTTCATATGGTCCATATTTGCCCCTAGCCCCCATATAAAGCCTCTTTCAGAAAATTAGTTTTTCATCCGTAAATTGCTTAAATGTGTCGGAATAAGGGAATATTGAAGATAAATGCTTCATTATGAAAAATAAATCATATTTAATATTCATAACTGGTGTAGGGTATCATATGGTCGGTCACGCCCGACTATACTTTCTTACTTGTTCTATATAGTTTTGCTTCTATATAGTTTTGCTTCAAAAAAATATGCATTTTTCTCATAAATTCCCACTGTACTTGATGTTCATATACATATGTAAAAATACTTGTATGTATGTATGTGTTTGTTCATAAATAAATATGTACCTTTCTACATTTGTACATATTTTACAGTTTTTAATAAAAATTGATCAAGTACACCGCTTGTTCTACTTTGATTTTTGTTGTGTGTGTTGTTGTTGTTCTTGTTTTATGTATTTGCTTACAAAACTTTATTGGTTTATAAATTGGCTTTCATTTGGAATTGTTTACTGTCGATACCCGTACATTTGAATACGTATATGTACATGTGCATAAGTGTGTAATATTCCACATATGTATAGGTGTGGATACAATTGCCATGTGTTCGTGTGTGTTTGTGTATTTAAGCCAACAGCTGCAGCAGCTACAGAAACAGCACATTTTTAGTACATGTAAATACAAGATGGACGGATTGTAAATTAAAAACAAAACAAAAACACAGAAGAGGGAGAGAGAGCCCAATTTAAACCACCTTTTTGTTGTTTATCTTTTACTAACTTTGTTTTTCATTATTATACATAGTTCTTGTTGCTATTAGTGATGTTGATGCTGATAGTTGTATTTTTGCTTAGCTGATGGGCTTTAAATTTCATTTCATGTTGTCATAACAAAACAGAAAAAGAAAAAATCTCTTGTTTTTTGTTTTGTAAACAAAAAAACCAATATGTCTCTCTGCATGTCTGTCGGTTGCTTGGTCGTTCGTTCATTCATTCATTTGTTTGTTTGTTGATTTTATTTGATGTAGTTTTTCCTTCTCTTCTGTTTGTTATTATTGTTGTTGTTATTACTGTTGGTGTTTAGTTGAAGGTGGTTATACGTTTGTGTAGGTGTTTGTGAGAGAAATTTATGGCGTAATTGAAACCGGAAACTACAACACAACATTTTGTGGTAAAATTTTGATAAACTCTTTTGAATAAACAATTATTTATAGCCATATCGATGTCATATATTTATTTATTTAAATATATTTTTGTACAATACACCTATGCCTGTGTTTGTCTGTGTGTTCATATGCAAATGTTTTAAATTCTTTATTTTATGTGCGTATGTGTTTAATTGTATTTAAGTTATAAATTTAATATTTTCATAAACAAATAATATAATAAATTGTTATTATTTGAATTTATATCTGAGTTAAAACATAATTTTTTCTTTAAATTTATGTTTTTATATGGTTTTTCATATTTTAATCTTTATATATTCAATATCTGTATATTATTTTATTTTTGTTATATAACCGTGAGATTGATGAAACAAAAAGTAGTAATGGCTTGGAGTAAAAAAATGACATGCAGAAAAAGGCATTAAATAGTATTTTGAATTATATTGAAGAGGTCGATCAATACAGATTAAAACTTAAAAAAAATATCGACATTGATATGCTTCAAATCTTCAAAATAATATACGTTTTGAAAACTTTTAAAATTATGGAGGGAAGAAATTTTTGTATTTTTTCTACCTCAAAAATTTTATTCAAATTCTATTTAACCTCATTATACGCTACAAAGTGGTGTAGTGTGGGAAGGGTATATTGGGTTTGTGTTGATGTTTGTAACGCACAATAATATTGGTCCTATACCCACCTTAAAGTATACCAATCGGCATAGAATCATTTTCGTCGATTTAGCTATGTCCGTCCGTCTGTCTGTTTGTCTGTCTGTCCGTCTGTAAGTCTGTCCGTCTGTCCGTCCGTTTTTTTTGGTACATGATCTTTTATTGTCCCAGGGACGAAGCCTATTGAATGGTTAAGATCGGCCCATTATCTCACCAAGCCCCCATACAACTGAACCCTTGAATAGGGCTTGTAAACTTTGTAATCAAACTACAGGTCGCAATTTTGAAGATAATTCAATGAAATTGGACACATGATCTTATATGGTACCGGAGATGACGCCTGTTTTAAATGGTTAACATCGATCCATTATTTCACCTAGCCCCCCGACAACTGAACCCTTGAATGGGGCTTTTAAGCTCATAATTATGTTTAATATACTCGTATCGACAAAAAGCTGCAAAACCAAGATCTATACTAGCCTTGATGACCCTTATAAATTTTATAATTATAGGGTCTCTTTGACCGTAGCCCCTATTCAAAGCCCCCTTCAAAATTTGACTTAAATGTCCACAATTTTATTCAACAATAAATGGCTTAAGTATATCTAAGGCAAGGTACAATTCAACTTAAATGCGTTATTATGAAAACAAAATCACATTTGTAACAGGTGTAGGGTATTATATGGTCGGCCTCGCTCGACTATAATTTCTTACTTGTTTTCTAATTGTCTTTTATCCTAACGATAAATTGACTGTTTTCACACAATTTTTGTATTAAACTTTTTAAATATATATATTAAACTGAACTTGGTCTCCTTTTCAATTATGGTAATTTCCCCAAATATGCATTAAAAAATTCATTGCAGTTTGTTTTTTTTTTTTTTTTTTAATTTAATATATTTAAGTAAAAGGTTGTCATAATTTTTCATTTATTAACATCTTTCTTATATTTTTATTTAAAATCATCTTAGCTAAGCATGACGTTATGCTTTAAAGTTGTATAAGTATTAAGAATATCGTATGTATGTATGTATATACATATTTTCATTTTTGAGCATTTTAAAAAGATTTGCGCCATCATGACGCTAAATATGTATAAAAAATTCTTATTTTGAAATGTGTTTGTGTTTATGTAGACAATAATTTTTTATACTACGAGTAAATAACGAAGGGACAACAATTTTAATTAAAATCCCAAATTCCTATAGATAATTGTTCCTAAAATTTTATGCAATAACCTAAAGAAAATTTTCAAAATGTACTTTTGATCTATTTAAAATTCTTTAAGTGTTAAAAATCCATATATGATTATATGCAAATTTATATACATATGTTCTTCATATAAATATTAACAAGTATGTATGATACATAAACTAATATGTTTGTATCGTGTAGCAGTTGTTTGGTACGATGAGTACATTCTATATTGTGTTTATACATACGATTTGTGCTTTTTAGCATTTTTCTGCATGATTTCCTTAAAAGCCTATCTTTTTAATGTTTGCTTATTCATTCGTTTCAGATTTGTTCCATATACACACACACACACACGTGAACAAGAGTTTTTCAATGTATCATCAGTATACGAGACGAAAAATGTAAAGTACAGGGAATAAGAAAGACCAGATTTTTGTTGTTTGAGTATTTGTATGCTAAATATCATTTTCATCCATGAGTATCCATATTTATCTAATATGTATTCAAATTATGACTGGCAAAAAATTGTTAATACGAAAAAATTATGCAGTTTATTTTGTTTCTGTTGTTTTTTTGGAGTTGTGTGGAAAATTTTTATCTTCATGTATGAGATTTCTTTAAGTTACTTTCTTGTTATGTTTCTATTAAAAATTATATTTAAAACATGATTATTTTATGTGAAAATTTAAAAATTGATATTTTATGTGTATAAAATAACAAGAAAATTTTCACCAAAATTTTTCCCTAGTTCCCATATAAAGCTTTTTCTGAATATCAGTTTTTTTTCAATAATTAATAAAAAACTAAATAATTTTTAAAATATATTCCTATGCGATGTAGGGTACCATATAACAGGATGTGGTCGGCTTTACTTTCATAATTGTTCTTTTTTATTTTTATTCCATTAACTTAATTGTTACGTATACTTAATATACAATTTAGTTTAAATTTTTTAATACTCATACGCACCTAGGGCTAACAGGAAAACCAAAGTGGCTATTTGTGAACTTTGGAAAAATTAAATCTTTTTATTGTAATTTAAAAAGAAGTTATACAAAATATACACATGTATTAGGTCATTCGAATAAAAATTATTCGATTAAAGTTATAAAAGTATAATTACACTAATTTTAGCTTATGCTTCAATAATCTGGTTGACTTCTTTGGACAAAAAGTATAATATCAAACTACAACAGGGAGTTCAGCATACATGCTGCTTGGGTACAAATGTTGCCATAAGCACAACGTCGAACAAGGTTAGATATTCCACCCATTGAAACATATTTAAGATATGAAGCGGCACTTACAACCGAACGGCTCATAACTTTAGGTGAACTGTCCAAAAGCAATTAAAGCACAGGTCGTCTATGTATACTGGATACAATCATCGGACGTACCTGATCGCATACCAGACTCAGAATATGTCGGAAGCTTTGAAACACTGGGCCCAGATAGAATGTCTTGGTAAAGAGGAACTTTTCTCACGAACACTGATTGGGAAATTCTTAGGAATTACGGCCAGGAAATTGAGTTTCAGAACATTGATAGATAATACATACAGTGGACACTATGTTGTTGTTTTTTTACCAACAAACCTTTTACCATGAAAAACAGCGCACAACAGGACCGATATTGCCCTAACCAAAGTATTAGTTTTATTCATAATTTTACTGAATATTTAACCCTATTGCCCCATATAAAGCATCTTTGAGAAAATCGGATTTTGAACAACTTTGTTTTAAGAAGAACATCAATAACATATTCAATAAAAACCTAATTGCGTTTTACCCAGAATAGAAATAATATTCAAATTTTGTTTATATTTTATTAAATTATTCGAATAAAAACTTTCATTCGTTATTCGTTCGAACTACTCGAATGGAAAAAATATAGTACATTTTTATTCGAATAATTTTAAACACGAATAATTGACAACTCTAATTTGTATGTACATTCAAAATTGTTACGTATACTTAATATACAATATTGTTTAAATTTTTAATACTCATACGTAACTAACTAGAGTTAATAGGAGGTTATTTGTAAAAAAAAACATTATAGTATTGCTCTCGAAACCTAAAACATAACATCTTATTCATCTATATGCTATTACATGAAATAACATTCTATTTATTTTAATATACCATTTTTAAAATAGCATCCATAAATAGCTTGAACAAGAAGTACTTGAACAAGTTATCGTTTTCTTTTACCAGAAATATTTATAGAACTTATTTTGTATGTTTTCACAAAACAATAGAAAATATCAATTAATTTCACATGACTTGTAAGAAAACATGATAACAAATAAAGAAATATGTATTTCTGAGAAACATTTTAAATTAATTTTAATGGGGCATAGAATAAAAAGACAAATTTTCAACATGGGGTACAATAATATGTATCTGACATTTTTATAATTTTGTGTAAATTATTTCAAAGATGTTAAGTTATAGGTTTAACACTGGCTGGTTTTTATGTAAAATTTTTCCAAAAAATTATTTACGTTTAGTCATAAAAAAACATATATTTAATGCTGTTTTTCTGTGTATCCATCAGGCATGGGGGTAATGATTACACAAAGCAATTCATTACATGATCAATTACAATTACTTGCAATGTGTAATTGAGTAATAACCAATTACAAATACTTGTAATTGTAATTGAAGTTTTTCCAATTACAATTTTTTGTAATGTGTAATTGACCAATAACCAATTACAATTACTTGTAATTGTAATTGAAGTTTTGCCAATTACAATTATTTGTAATTATAATTGAAGTTTCCAATTAAAATTACTTGTAATTGTCATTAAGGTATTACTAATTACAAAATACATGTAATTATAAGGAACAAAATTCACAATTACAAGTAATTGTAATTAGAAATTCTTCAATTACAATTACAAGTAATTGTAATTGGTAAAACTTCAATTACCATTACAAGTAATTGTAATTGTCAAGACTTCAATCACAAATACAAATAATTGTAACTGGAAAAACTTCAATTACAATTACAAGTAATTGTAATTGGTAAACCTTCAATTACAATTACTTCAAAAGTAATTGTAATTGAAAATGTAGTCATTACCCCCCAACCCTGGTATCCATAACATTTCAAAACATGAATATTGTGGTGTAAATTTTTCTCACAAAAGATTCTCTTTCGTACATATTTGTTTTATGTTAAATCCTGCTTTGTTTTTAAATAACTCTCTTTGAAAAAATAATTTATATTTAACAACAATTCTATTGAAACTATTGTTATTAACAATAAAAATTCCATACATTTTATATACATATTTATTTTAAGTACCAGAAGTACATGTTATGTTTGCACTTGATTGTGCTTGTAAAAGTATAAAAAATATAATAAAAGTAAGACATGCAATTAAAATATAATAAATAATTCTTTGTGTGTTTATACCCTACACTACTATTGATGTTTTTGAAACAAATAATTCACATTTCAAGAATCACTTTTTGAACTAAGTCCGTCTATCCGTCATAATTATACCCTACACCACTTTAGTAGGGAGGGTATATTGAGTTTGTGCTGATGTTTGTAACGCACAATAATATTGGTCCTATACCCACCTTTAAGTATACCAATCGGCTTGGAATCATTTTCTGAGTCTCTGTCTGTCTATCTGTCTGCCTGTCTGTCCGTCCATGTAAACCTTGTAATCAAACTACAACCTTGTAATCAAACTACTACGCAATTTTGAAGATAATTCAATGAAATTTGGTACATGATCTTCTATTATCACAGGGACAAAACCTATTAAAAATGGTTAACATCGGTCCATTATTTCACCTAGCCCCCATACAACTGAACCCGCCGAATAGGGCTTGTAAACCTTGTAATCAAACTACAGGTCGCAATTTTTAAGACAATTCGATGAAATTTGGCAGATGATCTTCTATGGTACCGGAGACGAATCCTATTGAAAATAGGTAACATCGGTCCATTATTTCATCTAGCCCCCATACAACTAAATCCGCCGAATAGGCCTTTTAAGTTCATAATTATGTTTAATATGCACGTATCTCGACAAAAAGTTGCAAAACTAAGTTCTATACTAGCCTTGATGACCCTCACAGATTTTGTAGTTACAGGGTCTCATTTGACCTAGCCCCTTTGTCAAAACAGCCAAATTTTATGAGGATCGGGCTGTGTAAGCCTCTTTCAGAGAATCATTTCTTTTATAAATAAGCTGATGTAGGGTAGCATGTGGTGGGTTATGCCTGAATATATTTGACAGTTTTTCCTTTTACATTTCAATTGTTTTTAAAATAATTGCTTCTGGAAGTGAAACCAATGCATTTGTATGACTTCGTCTCTTGTGAAAAGAACAAAAGGATTTATGGTTTGATAAATAATTATGGCAATTATAAATACAACATATTTATAAACAGAAGACAAAGAGATGTTTAGAATGATATATATGTATATGGGACATTAGACCCGTCCCTAGTTCTCCATAGTCTTTAGCTTTATAACTTTGCAGAAATTTGTTTTCATAGATACTATTGACCAGCCAGAAAACAAAAATTAAAAATTGAAAATAGTTTATGAAATATGTAAGTATTTCTGGAATTATAAAATCCTTGCTGTTTACATGAGCTTGCTTTCCACATTCCAATTTATAAATTTTTACCGCACTAATAGTTGATAAAATCACATTCATAAGCAATAATAGTACAGATTATCATAAAAAGTGCAAGGAAAATGTACTTCTCAATTGAAACTTATATTCCAATACAATTAACTTATGATGAAAAGCCTATTTTCAAACTGAAAAGCAAATACAAGCGTTATTAAAACAAATAAAAATTCCCAATGGGATACTTATTTACTTACGAGCAGAATGCACATTATTTAAAAAAGACAAACAAAAAATGTCATAATCATCAACTTAGTAAATATATAAAAGAATATAAAAACAGATAAAAGTACATATAGATATTTTTTCCATCAATTGGCAAGACATACATACATACGTATTCATAGGAAAAACATATAAATATTTAGACATTCGAACATTAAGGTGGTCCACATATCATTTCAGTTTCAAAGGACAGAAAAATCCTATAGAAAATTATAGTTCCATATGAACATTAATTTATTTCATTTTTAGTACCTTACGATTGATATCATCTTATTGAAAATAACTAAAGTATTTGAAAAAAAAAACATAAAACTGAAACTATCCAGTGATAGAAATGATGACATTGTGATAACTAACCAAACCTGAATGCCAGAAATAAGACTTATCTCAAACAAACCATTACGACAATAAGATTACTTTTAGCCTAAAAGTAAACACATACTTATAATGCTAAAAACCAGAGTCAAACAGGCAAACATACATACATACTTGCTTAAGCATTTGACTTTAATACCATGTCGTAATGTAGGAAGGGTCAAATATATAGCTATTGAAAATAAACCCTTAGATTGTATATAACACACACGTTAGCACGTACAACTAAACCAACACAAACATACTTGCACATAAATGTCACTTTAGTGTATATGTATTTGTGTACAATAAAATTATGTATATGTATGTATATAAAATCACTAAAAGATTGAATTATAGCTTTAATTTTATTTTAACTAAACCCATACTTCTGTAATTTTTTTAACTGTGTTTGTATGATTTTGCTATTTTCCCAGCTGATGTCTATATTTTATTGAAATGTTCAAATGTTTTGTAGCACCTGGTGAAATGAAAAGCTAAACGAAAATAAACTTTAAATAAGTCTTTAAAACCATATTTTTAGATTTTATGAAGTATAATAAATTAAACATATAAAAAGTTTGTTTAAAATTTAATGTTTTAATAAATTGCCGATTTCGGCAAAATTCGGTGCATACTTGGTATAAAACCAAATTTAAAGCTATGGAAAATTTTCAAATTCGTTACAGTTTAAAATTTATTGAGGTTAAAATTTTAACTTTTTTAAAATTTTTATCTTAAAGGTATGAAATTTAATCTATATATGGGCATTTCCACCGACAAGTCTACTTTTGTTACATCACGTCACGCGCTATTAACTGCCTCTATATCTATGGAAAAATATTTATAATATAGTTCTATGCATATGATCAAGAATCGGCCAATCAAAAGGAATTGTCCTAAGATATTGTCAATTAATGTGCGTGACGTAATGTGACAAAAATATACTTTTCGGTGGAAATGCCCATATATAAAAGAGTCGCGTTTCTGACTGACTGATTCATCATCGCACAGCCCAAGAGGCTAAACCTAGAATCATTAAATTTTGACAGTAGATGTCTTTTTGGTTATGTAGATCCACTAGTAGTGTTTATAAAAAACCGACTTTTGGAAAAACCGATTTTTCGGTTAACCGAAAATTGACCATTTCTAAAAAACCGGTTTGTCGGTTAACCGAGTATAAAAAAGCCGGTTAAACCGGTTAACCAAAATGTTTGGAAATCTTTAAAATATTATAATATTTAGTTGAAAAATTTCATTTTGCGAAATATTATGAATTACTTAATAAGATATTTGCACTTTTTAGTATAAAAATGTACATTGCCATAGGAGGAATAAATTGACCTTTGAATATATAATGCATCTATATCAATAAAAAATTGTATGTCCAACACTAGTATAGTGTTAAGGCTCGCGACGATTCATCGGGAACGGAAGTAGACGACGACTGTCTCGACATAGACATTGAGCCACTGCTTTAATTGTGACCACCCTCCGCTCGCTACGCCTGTGGTTGTTCAAATTACTGTGAATGACACTTAGGAATATTGACAGGTGTCATTACTTACTTCCTGATAATCAACCTAAGCGCCATTACAGTTTGTGAAAAACCCCAGCAGCATAAATTCTCGGACAGCGACAATTACCCTTATGTTTCGATAAATAAAATCCGTTTTGAGAACGTTTGACAAACTTCTCGATTTTTATTATACTCACGCAGTAAACAAGGAAGTGCATTTTATAATCAACGTTATTTATTCGTCTTAATTAGTAACAAATTTCTTCATATAATGGTTGGAATTTGTTTAAATACTTAATTTTTTATTGGTTTAAATGCCAACTTTTTACTAATTTCCTGATTGTCTGAAATTGTAAATCTCCATTTTATATGCATACCCCCTTATTCACAAACAAAATTTTTAATTTATAAACGGTTTATAAATTAGATTTTGTATGGAAATTTTTTTTATAAACCTTTTATAAAATAACAATTTTGTTTGTGAACAAGGGGGATAGTATATGTTTAACATTTCCTAACATTTGTTTAAAAAACTCAACTATCCAAAATTTTTAAAAATCACAATAAAAAATCAAAGAAAACATACAATTTTGTACTAAAAATTAGATTTTTTTGAAATCGGTTAACCGAGACTTAAAAACCGGATAACCCGGTTAACCGAAAACCAATGTTTTAAAAAAACCGGTTTGCGAAAAACCGAAGTATGCAATAAAAACCGGTTCTTGGGTTAACCGGTTAACCGGTTTATAAACACTATCCACTAGGAGGGATTTTAGGAATTTTTTATATTTGGGGGTAAAAAAGGGGAAAAACGGGTAAAACTGGGTTTCTTATTTATCTTACACAATATTAGTGATACAAGATTAATTTTAAATACATCTGCATCTACACTTAAAAAGAGCAGATGGAAGTATGGTACTTTTTTGAAATTCGTACTTATAATAAAATTGTACATGTATTGGACACACATTTGAAAATTATTTCTGTTTCACACTTTTTTTTAAATTGTGAGTAAACGGGAAAAAACTGTATTTTTGGTACTTTTTCAGCACATTAAGAAAACTTTTTCTATATATTGATGTATACATATTTAATTGTTTGCTGACACTGTAATATTTTTTTAAATAAAATGTTTGCTATTTCACTAAAGAAAAAAAGTACCAATAAGGTCAAAAACGTGAAATTTAATTTTATTCAAACTCATTTAACAAATTTTTATAAAATTAAAAAAAAATTTAAATTTAGTCACACAAAATAAGATATTGGTGTATTATTTTGAAACTCGGGTACTAAGGCTTATATAGGACAAAATTCGGGTAAATAGTACTTTTTGAAGACTTATTTTTTTCTTAAGCAAATTAATGCAGGATTGTAGCTTCTTAGTTATATCTGTGATATATCGATTTAAGCACAAAATTCTTGAAAAAGTCTATTCCTGGACGAAAAGGTAGGAAATTATGCTTTTTATTAGTACTTTCCACAAAGGATGAATTTATTCCACTTTTGGTACTTTTTCATTCTTCAAATAACAAATACTCTTTGTATGTTCTATAATATGAATCTAAAACACATGATTATTAAACATACACGGTCCTTATTAAACAACATTCTTTAAGAGAGAACTATTTAGTACTTTTTATCTCATTTCTAAAATATTTAACATAAAGATATAAATTTGACTGAATAATAATCTGTTAGTGGGGACTTTTTCATTCTTCAGATGGTACCTTTTGAATTATCTATAAAGGGGGACTGGAACACATGATACACGGTCCTTATTAAATGAGAATTTATAGAAGGAGATTTAGTACTTTTTTATGATATTGGAGATAGAAATATAAAATTTAACGAGTGAATCACAATCTACTAGAAGGACCTTTTTTTCTACTTTTACGTTCATCAAACAATATTTTTTGAATTTTCCATAATATGGAACACAGAAACATATAATTTTTGATTGAATGAGAATCTATAAAATGTATTTTATAGTAATTTTTTCTTCTTCAAATAGTACTTTCGAAATTTTCTATTAAGTTATCAAAATTCTTTATGTTTTGTTTGGGTAGCGATGCACCCAGGGTATTCTAGTACATTTTTTAGAATATTTTTTAAACCACTTATCCGATTTTATTAATTTTGATTTCAAATTAATGGCTACGTAATGTGAATTGAAAATAAGATAGAAATAAGTACATATTAAGGCAGACGTAGTACTTTAATGACTCAGATGCTAATTGACATCGTGGACGATGAACAGAGGGACAGACAAACGGATATGATTAGAACGTATTATTTTAAGGCGTGTACTTAATATTTCAAACTGTTATCAGCCAAATGACAAAAATCAATTATGGTTTTGATTGTGTTTATAAAAAAACATAGAAATGTTCAACATATTCTTTTTGTTAACATAATCATTCATCCGAATTTTTAAACATGATAAAAAGTACATCCATCAAACTAGCAGTTATGCCTAATTAAAAACAATAAGTGTATGTATGTAAATATACTATTCTGTGGCATAAGACAATTGATAACATTTGTCTTCTCCATTCCAATGCTTTAAGTACTCCTCAAAACCAATCAAATTAATTTTGTTCTCTAATGTGTATTATGATTGAAATCGTTTAGCCTTAGGTGGTACCATTAATGCAAATTAAATATCAATTCAATTCCATAACTCCCATCTTAGTTAAACTTACACAAACAGCTTAACATGTATCTAACTCCATAACATCATTGTCATCAAATGTAAGTATAAGTATTAGAACATTTACGATTTGAACAAATTTCTAGCGAATTGTTACCGTAATAAATGAATGATAGATATGTATGTATGTATGTTGTGTATAAATAACCTGAACCCCATAAATGATTTGATTGTATGAAAGCGTTTTGTAGAAAAAGTGCATAAAACAAAAACCTGCAATATAATAGAATTTTATCGGACCAGGAAAATGAAATGAATCTCTCTGGTTGAACAATTCGAACAAACATCTCAAACATAAGAACGCAATTAAGAGCAGAAAGTTTTTTTTTTTTTTTGAAAAAACAAAAGCCTGTGATACTGATTTAACCATTTCTCAGAATTTTGACAAAATTTTATTAAAATTTTAAAATCTTTTATGAGTTTGCGTATAATTTTAGATGTGTTGTTTATAAAACCAAAATATGTATGTATAAAATACATTAACCTTGTGGTTCCCACAATCATCAGTATTCATTTGTAGTTGTTGTCGTTGTTGCTGTTGTGTATGAAAAACATTAAACAGATGTCACCACATAAACAACAGACACAAGGTCTTCTAATAATAGCCAGGGAAGCAAGAAATATTCATATCCTAACATCCAGCAATTTACTTTTTCCTCCTCCCACTACTACTCCTGTCCGCATGTATGTATATTAGGGTAGGCCCTAGAAAAACTAGGAACTGATTGCCTTCGGAAAATAAAAGTTTAGTTCTTTCTAAGATATCGTTTCTCAAAATGTTTGTCCTGAGGTCAATATTTGAAGAGGCTGGTTCAAAGAATAAAAAAAATACTTTTTTTAGTTTTTTTTCAGTTTTCTTAAATATTGATAATTTTAAAATTATTGTTTTATAAACAACACTTTCTGATTTCATGGGATTATTGAAGAAATATTTCAGTTTAACTGAGATAACAGACAATTTCATGTAATTTCTGTCATAAATGTTACTTAAAGTTCTTATCCTTTGCACAGCTTACCAAATTTTTGACCCTAGGGCTAAACTTTTCAGAAATGATATCTTAAAATGAACCAAGCTTAAATTTTCGGTAAGAAAATGAGTAACTTATTTTTTGTCCATACAAATGGGACGACCCTAATGTACATGTACATATGTAGTAGATCATAGTTACCTTTAACAATCGGTATAAAACAGCAAAACAATACAAGAAGACATGGAAACTACTACGACCACTTACCACTTTTACCCAGTAGTAGTCCGAGTACAAGAACGACTGACTACATATGAAATTCCAGAACAAGACATACTACTCGTGCAACAACAATTGGATAATGGACGGAATTGTTTTATATCTACATGTTGTGCATGATAAGTTGGTTCTTATGTCGTTGCTTTTTTTTTTTCTTCTTTTAACATGTCTTCCTATTGGCCATTTGTTCTGTTAGTTCATTTCAGTAAAATTTTCAGTCTGAGTAAACAAGACATTTTAAAATGCGTTTGGTAGCACTCGACAAGCAAAACAATTGAAATTTTTATAAAAAAAAAAGAAAATTTAAGATAATTATTAATACAAAGAAATGTTTGATTTAAGAAACTTGGGATTTAACACAAACTAAATATTTCTTTTTGTTAGTACTCTATATATCCATTAAAAATATTCTTTCCAAATGTATAATAACTTTACCGCGTATTGATTTATTATTAAATATTAAAATTCTAATAACAGCGTTTTTTTGCATTTTCGCCATCTCGGATCTTATATGAATAAAGAACATTTTTATACCCTTCAACTTCGTGAGATGGGCATATACAACTTTGTCATTCCGTTTATAATTTCCACATAATTTCCGACCCGTATTAAAGATTCGGCACAGCTGAATATAGCACTCTTACTTGTAATACTTCAGTTAGTAAGTTAGTTAGTTAGTTAGTTAGTTAGTTAGTTAGTAAGTAGTAGTTAGTAGTTAGTTAGTTAGTTAGTTAGTAGTTAGTTAGTTAGTTAGTTAGTTAGTTAGTTAGTTAGTTAGTTAGTTAGTAGTTAGTTAGTTAGTTAGTTAGTTAGTTAGTTAGTTAGTTAGTTAGTTAGTTAGTTAGTTAGTTAGGTAGTTAGTTAGTTAGTTAGTAGTTAGTTAGTTAGTTAGTTAGTTAGTTAGTTAGTTAGTTAGTTAGTTAGTTAGTAGTAGTTAGTTAGTTAGTTAGTTAGTTAGTAGTTAGTTAGTTAGTTAGTTAGTTAGTTAGTTAGTTAGTTAGTTTAGTTAGTTAGTTAGTTAGTTAGTTAGTTAGTTAGTTAGTAGTTAGTTAGTTAGTTAGTTAGTTCGTTAGTTAGTTAGTTAGTTAGTTAGTTAGTTAGTAGTTAGTTAGTTAGTTAGTTAGTTAGTAGTTAGTTAGTTAGTTAGTTAGTAGTTAGTTAGTTAGTTAGTTAGTAGTTAGTTAGTTAGTTAGTTAGTTAGTTAGTTAGTTAGTTAGTTAGTTAGTAGTTAGTTAGTTAGTTAGTTAGTTAGTTAGGTTAGTTAGTTAGTTAGTTAGTTAGTTAGTTAGTTAGTTAGTTAGTTAGTTAGTTAGTTAGTTAGTTAGTTAGTTAGTTAGTTAGTTAGTTAGTTAGTTAGTTAGTTAGTTAGTTAGTTAGTTAGTTAGTTAGTTAGTTAGTTAGTTAGTTAGTTAGTTAGTTAGTTAGTTAGTTAGTTAGTTAGTTAGTTAGTTAGTTAGTTAGTTAGTTAGTTAGTTAGTTAGTTAGTTAGTTAGTTAGTTAGTTAGTTAGTTAGTTAGTTAGTTAGTTAGTTAGTTAGTTAGTTAGTTAGTTAGTTAGTTAGTTAGTTAGTTAGTTAGTTAGTTAGTTAGTTAGTTAGTTAGTTAGTTAGTTAGTTAGTTAGTTAGTTAGTTAGTTAGTTAGTTAGTTAGTTAGTTAGTTAGTTAGTTAGTTAGTTAGTTAGTTAGTTAGTTAGTTAGTTAGTTAGTTAGTTAGTTAGTTAGTTAGTTAGTTAGTTAGTTAGTTAGTTAGTTAGTTAGTTAGTTAGTTAGTTAGTTAGTTAGTTAGTTAGTTAGTTAGTTAGTTAGTTAGTTAGTTAGTTAGTTAGTTAGTTAGTTAGTTAGTTAGTTAGTTAGTTAGTTAGTTAGTTAGTTAGGTAGTTAGTTAGTTAGTTAGTTAGTTAGTTAGTTAGTTAGTTAGTTAGTTAGTTAGTTAGTTAGTTAGTAGTTAGTTAGTTAGTTAGTTAGTAGTTAGTTAGTTAGTTAGTTAGTTAGTTAGTTAGTTAGTTAGTTAGTTAGTTAGTTAGTTAGTTAGTTAGTTAGTTAGTTAGTTAGTAGTTAGTTAGTTAGTTAGTTAGTTAGTTAGTTAGTTAGTTAGTTAGTTAGTTAGTTAGTTAGTTAGTTAGTTAGTTAGTTAGTTAGTTAGTTAGTTAGTTAGTTAGTTAGTTAGTTAGTTAGTTAGTTAGTTAGTTAGTTAGTTAGTTAGTTAGTTAGTAGTTAGTTAGTTAGTTAGTTAGTTAGTTAGTTAGTTAGTTAGTTAGTTAGTTAGTTAGTTAGTCAGTTTGTTTGTTTGTTTGTTTGTTAAAAGCCTGCATCCACATTCTCCGACAACTAAAATCCAGGAAAGTCTCAAGTGTAATTAAAACATTAAAGTTCACACTTCACTATTTCGCAAAAACAACTTCTTTTTAAAATTTTTGCTAATAATTTGATCATAACTGTTAATTATAGTAAGCAGAGAAGTAAATGTTAAAATATTTTATATATAAAATTGACTAATTGAAAATATATAACAATTGTATTATTATATAAAAGACATTTATTTTGATATAGCTAAATAATGTTTCTTCCAACTAAAAATATTCTTTTGGTAAACTTTGGTAGATGGGCTGCTATAGGCAATCGTTGGCTGCATCTTTCAAATATGCTAAACAAGGTAAGATATGTTTAAATAAAAATCTATTGAGTCCTATAGCGCCTATAACATTATTTTCAGAATGATAAGGAATATCGCATAGAAACAGACACTTTGGGTGAAGTAAAGGTACCACAGGGTAAATACTATGGAGCACAAACAGTAAGAGCTCAGAAGAATTTTCCTATAGGTGGACCAGAAGAACGTTTGCCAGTAAGAAGAAAGCTGCAATAATTTTTAATTTTTATATGTATAACAAAAATCTTTCTCCTTAAGGTTCCTCTTATAAAAGCCATGGGTATTTTGAAAAAAGCAGCGGCTGTAGTAAATGTAGACTATGGAATGGATGCCGAAATAAGTGAAGCCATAGTGGAAGCTTGTGATGAAATAATAGAAGGCTGCCTAATAGAAGAACATTTTCCCGCTATTATTTGGTCCACTATTACTCAAACTAATATGAATTGCAATGAGGTGAGTATAATTTACAAAAAATAAAACTTGTTAAGATAAGAAAATCTTGTCTCAAAGGTAATCAGTAATCGTGCCATTGAGATAATGGGTGGCGAAATTGGTTCCAAAAAACCGGTACATCCTAATGATCATGTAAATAGAGGACAAAGTTCCAATGATACTTTACCCACAGCTGTGAATATATCTATGGCTGTGGAACTAAATAATAGTCTCATACCAGCCATTACGGAGCTGTACGAGGGTTTGAAAGAAAAGGAAAAAGAATTTGCGGATATTATTAAAATAGGACGTACTCATCTGCAAGATGCTGTACCGCTAACATTGGGTCAAGAGTTCAGTGGTTATGCTCAACAAATGAAAAATGGTTTAGATAGGATTGATGCAGTGTTGCCACGTGTCTATGAAGTTTGTTTAGGTGGTACAGCTGTGGGTACCGGTATAGGAGCAAATCAATGTTTTGCTGAAAAATGTGCTGATAAAATAGCCGAATATACTTGTTTGCCCTTTAAAAAGGCCCCTAACTTATTTGAGTGCATAGCTACTAATGATATTATGGTGGAGGTACACGGGTGTTTGAACACCCTTGCTGCAAGTATAATGAAAATAGGAAATGATATACGTTTATTGGGTTCAGGACCACGTTGTGGTTTGTCCGAACTAATGCTGCCACCAAATGAACCTGGAAGCTCTATAATGCCCGGAAAAGTAAATCCCACACAATGTGAGTCTATAACTTCCATATGTACCCAAGTGATGGGAAATCATGTGGCAGTAACCATAGGAGGCTCAAATGGTCATTTAGAGCTGAATGTGTTTAAGACCGTAATGGTGGCAAATGTTTTACGTTCTATACGTCTTTTAGGTAAGTCGGTTAAATAGAAATAATTTTTGTTTATATTAAAGTTGGTGTATTTAATTTAGCCGATGGTTCTAGAAATTTCAATAATAACTGCATTAAGGGTCTTAAAGCAAATAAAAAGAAAATCGAAAAAATGATGAATGAGTCTTTAATGTTGGCAACAGCTCTTAATCCTCATATTGGTTATGACAAGGCAGCTCAGATTGCTAAAACTGCTAATAAAAATGGTACTACACTCAAAGAAGAGGCGGTAAAGTCTGGCTTTGTAACTGAGGAACAATTTAAGAAATGGGTTGTTCCAAAGAATATGACTAGTCCTCAAAAGTAAAATGTTCATCATCATCACCGTTAGGATGTTGTAATTGCATATTTTTGTAGATTGTTTATTTTGTAATAAAGCTATATATATTTACTACTATTTCAAAGGAATCGTCAATACGGAAATATGGAGGCTTACAATTTCTGAAAGTCATTGTCTGTCAACTCTTCCTAGAATTGCTTGCCAACAAAATGGTTTCAGATTCTATCTCATGAAAATCTCGGAAAATATCGAATAATCCACAAGAATAATCTAAAGAGATAAAATGTCACCTCAGGATGCCCAATAACATGGCATGGCAATAGGGGTTTTATGAGGCTTTGGTCAATTACCGAATGCATCAAAGTGACTATTTCTTATATCGAATCATTTTCACATAATACTTTGATTTTAAAATGATTTATTCGGTATTGTCATAAAATCCAATAATTGTCGGAATTTGATTTGTAAGTGGCGAAAAACCTATGATAAGAGGTGTAGTAATTTCCCGCAATTTAAGGTATATCTTGTTGATCTCAGAGATCTAAAGAAAAAGACAGAGCATTTTTATACTCACCATCAAAAAAGATCAGTGGTTTATTGATTTTGTCATTCCGTAACATATCGAAATATTGGTCGTAGACCCACGAAAGTATTATATATTCTTGGACCTTATTAAAGACGTTCTAGCTATGTCCGTCTGTTCTTCTGTATGTTGAAAGCACCATAGAGACCACATGGCAAGAACTACAGTTTTGCTTCGTATTGAAAATGAGCAATATCGATCCATGATTTCAGCTAGCGCCTAAAGGGTCATAAATAAGTTAGTAAGCCAGCAATCGTGCTAAAATTTTGCACAAGCTAGTTTTATGCGCCAATAAATTATATTATGAAGTATGGCCCCATATAAGAACTTCTTCAGAAAATTACTTAAATGCTCATTACTGGATTAATAGAACATTGTTAGTTAACCGACCTATAGCGTAATCAGCAGACTCTTAGAAATCGGAAATAATCCTGCTAGATGTGGAAACGAAAACCTACAAATGTCAAAGTAATATTATTACTGATTTTACCTACGAATTTAGTTTCAAATATAATGAAATATTTATATTTAATTAAATCAATTTCCCCAAAAAATGTTCGCTAAAAGTCATAAAATCGTTTTAAAATATTTTAGATTTCATCCTAATGGAAACCAAAGATCGATTTCCTTAACTAATCTACTGAACATGGTAAGCAATACATATATTCATCGTCTAGAACATAATAAACAATTATGATTTCCAAAGAATAAGGAAAATGTACGTACTGAAACTGACAGCATGGGTGAAGTTAAAGTTCCCGGCGACAAATACTATGGAGCGCAAACAATGAGATCAAAAACTAATTTTCCTATAGGGGGTCCAGAAGAACTCATGCCGGTATAATGTTCTAATAATTGTACATTATCAGGTAATAGGTTTAATGTTTTTATTGAAATATTTTAGAAACCCATAATAGTAGCCATGGGAATTTTAAAGAAAGCTGCTGCTGTTGTTAACCAGGAATTTGGTTTAGATGCTAAAATTAGTGAAGCCATTGCTGAAGCCTGTGATGAGATTATAGATGGTTGTCTAATAGATGAACATTTTCCTTTGGTTATATGGCAAACTGGTTCTGGCACGCAAACCAATATGAATTGCAATGAGGTAAAGTCGTAACCATTTTTTTACTCGAACTACTTCACACTAAATTTACAGGTTATTAGTAATCGTGCCATAGAAATTATGGGTGGTAAAATGGGCTCCAAAACCCCGGTGCATCCAAATGATCATGTCAATAAATCCCAAAGTTCCAATGACACCTTCCCCGCTGCCATACATATATCGGTGGGTATGGAATTAAATAATCGTCTTATACCAGCTATTACCGAGCTACATGAAGGATTGAAGGAAAAAGAGAAAGAATTTGCCGACATTATAAAAATAGGGCGTACCCATCTTATGGATGCAGTGCCACTAACATTAGGTCAGGAATTTAGTGGATATGCACAACAAATGCAATATGCTTTGGATCGCATAAATGCAGTTTTGCCACGTGTGTATGAGATTGCTTTGGGTGGCACAGCTGTGGGAACTGGCCTTAATACCCGAGTGGGTTTTGCAGAAAAATGTGCCAGCAAAATTTCACAATACACGTGCTTACCCTTTACAAAGGCTCCCAATTTTTTTGAGGCATTGGCCAGTCGCGACTGTATGGTAGAGGTCCATGGTTGTTTAAATACTATAGCTGTTAGTTTAATGAAAATCGCCAACGATATACGTTTATTGGGTTCGGGACCACGTTGTGGTTTGGGTGAGTTACTATTACCGGAAAATGAACCTGGTAGTTCTATAATGCCTGGTAAGGTTAATCCTACACAGTGTGAGTCTTTGACTATGATATGTGCTCAGGTTATGGGCAATCAAGTAGCAGTAACTGTTGGTGGTTCCAATGGTCATTTTGAGCTGAATGTTTTTAAGCCACTGGTTGCTTCAAATGTTTTGCGTTCCATAAGATTATTGGGTAGGTTTTCACCCTAAAAGGTTTTTAAAAATTCCTTTATATTTGATTTAATTTCAGCTGATGGTGCTTCAAACTTTAATAAGAATTGTTTGAAGGATCTTAAGGCTAATAAGGAGAGAATTAATAAAATTATGAATGAATCTTTAATGTTGGTTACTGCTCTTAATACTCATATTGGCTATGACAAAGCTGCACATATTGCCAAAACTGCTCATGTAAATGGCACCACACTTAAGGAAGAAGCAATTAAGTCGGGTTTTGTTACAGAGCAGCAATTTAAAGAATGGGTTGATCCGAAAACTATGTTGGGTCCTAAATAAATTTACGTTTTTATTGTATTATGTATTATTTATATCTTTAAATTTATTCGTTATTTCGTTGCTTAATTTATTACATAAAATAAAAATTTATTTCTTGCCATAAAAGCTTCATAAGAAATGAAATGTTTTATCAAATTTACGCAGAGTTCGATATTTAATAGTTCTGGGCCCCCATATAGGAATTTATCCCTGAAACATTAGTGTGATGTAACAGAATAAGGATATAAGGGGGATATCCATTTCCTTTATAAATATGTTCTCGTTATAAGAGCACCTCTACTATATGTATTTCTTTATAAAATCCATTTTGGTTTTTTCGATTTTTTTACCTTTTTACTCCATACCCCATACTCTCATAACACTTTACTACTGTAAAATTTATAAACTTAAAAGAAAACTTAACTGAATTTCAAATTAATACAAACATTTTTGTTAAAATCCATGTAAAATCTTTTGCAAAACTTTTCATCATTTGTATCTTACATAAATAAGCTTGTTAACAAGAGTTTTACATACCAACAATACGAAAACGAGTACATGGTCATAAGCATACATGTTCTGGCATAAATTGTGTTGTTTATAAACTATGAGAAGTGATGGTATACTTGTAAATATGCACACATACACACATTCAAAAATACACATAAAGATATGTTAGTAGTTGTGAATGAATGTACTTTTCAAATGCGTATGCAACAAAAACAAATGGAACAAAAAATTTTTGTTAAATGTTTGTAAAACTTTTATCAGGAATTTATACGTAGATTAACATGCCTGGTAACTAAAACTCAATGTATTTGTTTGTCGATATAACTAACAAGCTAACGAGAATAGTAAAAATCTTTATCAGTAAAAATAAAACATCAACACCATGATCAACAACAACATTGTCATCATCCTTGGTAACTTTGCAACAGCTGTATTGTTTTTCGATTTCTTTTAAAGCTTCTTAAATAATTCGTTATTTCTTTGTATTTTAGCAATTGTTTGTTAGTTTTGGATTTATTAACCTGTTATGTGAAATATGTACATACATGTACTACAGAATTTGTTGCAATTTGAATCTGTTGTAATTTTTGAGTGTAATAAAAAAATATTCCTGTGATGATCATGAATTAATACACATGCATATATACATACATGTATGTTTGTATATCTTTCGATATTAATTCTAAGTAAGTAGCTAACCCTTAATTAATTTTCAACTTTTAGTTTGTTTTTATACCTACCATCAAAAAAGATGGGGGTATAATGATTTTGTCATTCCGTTTGAAACACATCGAAATATTGGTCATAGACCCATAAAAGTATATATATTCTGGGTCCTTATTAAATTCTAAGACGATCTAGCCATGTCCGTCCGTCTGTCTGTTGAAATCACGATAGGGACCAAACGGGAGGATAGCGATGGAATTCTGCATAAGTAAGTTTCTTACGGACCAAAACCCCCCATATAAGGTCCCCTTCAGAAAGTGACTTTACGGACCAAAACCTCTCTACCAACTTTTTTTAGGATCGGCCCATAAATGACCAAAATGACTTTAACGCTCATTAATGACTTAAAAATATGAATATAGTGACGAAATTCGACACCCATAAATTTTATGCAAGCCAAAATCTCTCAATCAAATTTAGTGAGGATCGGTCCATAATATGATATGAAATTCGACATAAGAAACTTTTATACGAGTGTTAATCATGCTGCCGAATTTCATCCGGAATGTGGCGGTAATTAACCCTACCGCGCATACATATAAGCCCCTTTAGAAAATTGTATTAACGCTACTTACTGGCGTAAAAATGCGAGTACATCGATGATATTCAATGTAAACAAGTTGTATATGAACAAAAATCGGTTTACAAAAAGTAACGAAATATCGATTTTTGAAGGAAAATATGAGTGATCACAAAATAAGCTTATATTTCCATTTAAACGTGTTTTAACGAAGTTAAAAGCGATTTTAGTTTTCTTAACATTTTTGCTAAAAAAATCGATTTTTGAAGGAAAATATAAGTGATCACAAAATAACCTTAAACGTGTTTTAACGAAGTTATAATCGATTTTAGTTTTCTTAAGTTTTTTGACCAAAATATCGATTTTTGAAGGAAAATTAGAGTGATCACAAAATAAGCTTTTCTATTTAAACGTGTTCTAACAAAGTTATAAGCGATTATAGTTTTCTTAATTTTTTTGATTAAAAAATCGACTTTTAAATAAAAACATTAGTGATCACAAAATAAGCTTATTTTTCCATTTAAACATGTTTTAACGAAGTTATAAGCGATTTTAGTTTTCGTAAGTTTTTTCACCAAAAGATCGACTTTTAAAGAAAAACATGAGTAATCACAAAATAAGCTTATTTTTCCATTTAAACGTGTTTTAAATAAGTTGTAAGCGATTTTAGTTTTCTTAAGTTTTTTCACCAAAAAATCGATTTTTGAAGGAAAATATGAGTGATCACAAAATTAGCTTATTTTTCCATTTAAACGTGTTTTAACGAAGTTATAAGCGATTTTAGTTGTCTCAAGTTGTTTGACCAAAAAATCGATTTTTGAAGGAAAATATGAGTGATCACAAAATTAGCTTATTTTTCCATTTAAACGTGTTTTAAATAAGTTATAAGCGATTTTAGTTTTCTTAAGTTTTTTCACCAAAAATCGATTTTTAAAAGAAAATATGAGTGATCACAAAATTAGCTTATTTTTCCATTTAAACGTGTTTTAACGAAGTTATAAGCGATTTTAGTTGTCTCAAGTTTTTTGACCAAAAAATCGATTTTTGAAGGAAAATATGAGTGATCACAAAATTAGCTTATTTTTCTAATTAAACGTGTTTTAACGAGGTTATAAGCGATTTTAGTTTTCTTAAGTTTTTTCACCAAAATTCGATTTTTGAAGGAAAATATGAGTGATCACAAAATAAGCTTATTTTTCCATTTAAACGTGTTTTAACGAAAGTGATTTTAGTTCTCTTAAGTTTTTTGACCAAAAAATCGATTTTTGAAGGAAAATATGAGTGATCACAAAATAAGCTTATTTTTCCATTTAAAGGTGTTTTAACGAAGTTATAAGCGATTTTAGTTTTCTTAAGTTTTTTCACCAAAAAGTCGATTTTTGAAGGAAAATATGAGTGATCACAAAATTAGCTTATTTTTTCAATTAAACGTGTTTTAACGAAGTTATAAGCGATTTTAGTTTTCTTAAGTTTTTTGACCAAAAAATCGATTTTTGAAGGAAAATATGAGTGATCACAAAATTAGCTTATTTTTCCATTTAAACGTGTTTTAACGAAGTTATAAGCGATTTTAGTTGTCTCAAGTTTTTTGACCAAAAAATCGATTTTTGAAGGAAAATATGAGTGATCACAAAATTAGCTTATTTTTCCATTTAAACGTGTTTTAACGAAGTTATAAGCGATTTTAGTTTTCTTAAGTTTTTTGACAAAAAATCGATTTTTGAAGGAAAATATGAGTGATCACAAAATTAGTTTATTTTTCCATTTAAACGTGTTTTAAATAAGTTATAAGCGATTTTAGTTTTCTTAAGTTTTTTCACCAAAAATTCGATTTTTGAAGGAAAATATGAGTGATCACAAAATTAGCTTATTTTTCCAATTCAGCGTGTTTTAACGAAGTTATTAGTGATTTTAGTTTTCTTAAGTTTTTTCACCAAAAATTCGATTTTTGAAGGAAAATATGAGTGATCACAAAATTAGCTTATTTTTCCAATTAAACGTGTTTTAACGAAGTTATAAGCGATTTTAGTTTTCTTAAGTTTTTTCACCAAAAAATCGATTTTTGAAGGAAAATATGAGTGATCACAAAATTAGCTTATTTTTCCAATTAAACGTGTTTTAACGAAGTTATAAGCGATTTTAGTTTTCTTAAGTTTTTGATTAAAAAAATCGACTTTTAAAGAAAAACATGAGTGAACACAAAATAAGCTTATTTTTCCATTTAAACGTGTTTTAACGAAGTCGATTTTAGTTTTCTTAATTTTGTTCACCAAAAGTCGATTTTTGAAGGAAAATATGAGTGATCACAAAATTAGCTTATTTTTCCATTTAAACGTGTTTTAACGAAGTTATAAGCGATTTTAGTTTTCTTAAGTTTTTTCATTAAAAAATTGACTTTTAAAGAAAAACATGGGTGATCACAAAATAAGCTTATTTTTCCATTTAAACGTGTTTTAACGAAGTTATAAGCGATTTTAGTTTTCTTAAGTTTTTTCACCAAAAAATCGATTTTTGAAGGAAAATATGAGTGATCACAAAATTATCTTATTTTTCCATTTAAACGTGTTTTAACGAAGTTATAAGCCGTTTTAGTTTTCTAAGGTTATTTGATTAAAGAATCGTCTTTTAAAGAAAACATGAGTGATCACAAGATAAGCTTATTTTTTCAGTTTTAACGAAATTATAAGCGATTTTAGTTTTCCTAAGATTTTTTGCCAAAAAATATCGATTTTTAAAAGAAAATATGAGTGATCACAAAATAAGCTTATTTTTCCAATTAAACGTGTTTTAACAAAGTTAGAAGCGATTTTAGTTTTCTTAATTTTTTCACCAAAAAATCGATTTTTGAAGGAAAATATGAGTGATCACAAAATTAGCTTATTTTTCCAATTAAACGTGTTTTAACGAAGTTATAAGCGATTTTAGTTTTCTTAAGTTTTTTGATTAAAAAAATCGACTTTTAAAGAAAAACATGAGTGAACACAAAATAAGCTTATTTTTCCATTTAAACGTGTTTTAACGAAGTCGATTTTAGTTTTCTTAATCTTAATAAGAATCGTCTTTTAAAGAAAACATGAGTGATCACAAGATAAGCTTATTTTTTCATTTAAACGAGTTTTAACGAAATTATAAGCGATTTTAGTTTTCCTAAGATTTTTGCCCAAAAAATATCGATTTTTAAAAGAAAATATGAGTGATCACAAAATAAGCTTATTTTTCCAATTAAACGTGTTTTAACAAAGTTAGAAGCGATTTTAGTTGTCTTAATTTTTTCACCAAAAAGTCGATTTTTGAAGGAAAATATGAGTGATCACAAAATTAGCTTATTTTTCCATTTAAACGTGTTTTAACGAAGTTATAAGCGATTTTAGGTTTCTTAAGTTTTTTCACCAAAAAATCGATTTTTGAAGGAAAATATGAGTGATCACAAAATTAGCTTATTTTTCCATTTTAAACGTGTTTTAACGAATCGATTTAAATTTTCTCATGTTGTTTAACCAAAAAATCGATTTTTAAAGGAAAATATTAGTGATCACAAAATAAGCTTATTTTCTAAAATCGTTTATAACGTGTTTTAACGAAGTTATAAGCGATTTTAGTTTTCTAAAGTTTTTTGATTAAAAAATCGTCTTTTAAAGAAAACATGAGTGATCACAAGATAAGCTTATTTTTTCATTAAACGAGTTTTAACGAAATTATAAGCGATTTTAGTTTTCCTAAGATTTTTTGCCAAAAAATATCGATTTTTAAATATGAGTGATCACAAAATAAGCTTATTTTTCCAATTAAACGTGTTTTAACAAAGTTAGAAGCGATTTTAGTTTTCTTAATTTTTTTTACCAAAAAATCGATTTTTGAAGGAAATTATGAGTGATCACAAAATTAGCTTATTTTTCCAATTAAACGTGTTTTAACGAAGTTATATGCGATTTTAGTTTTCTTAAGTTTTTTGATTAAAAAATCGACTTTTAAAGAAAAACATGGATGAACACAAAATAAGCTTATTTTTTCCATTTAAACGTGTTTTAACGAAGTTGTAAGCGGTTTTTAGTTTTCTTAAGTTTTTTCAGCAAACAGTCGATTTTTGAAGGAAAATATGAGTGATAACAAAATTAGCTTATTTTTCCATTTAAACGTGTTTTAACGAAGTTATAAGCGATTTTAGTTTTCTTAAGTTTTTTTTAACAAAAAATCGATTTTTGAAGGAAAATATGAGTGATCACAAAATTAGCTTATTTTTCCATTTTAAACGTTTTTTAACGAATCTATAACCGATTTTAATTTTCTCATGTTGTTTAACCAAAAAATCGATTTTTAAAGGAAAATATTAATGATCAAAAATAAGCTTATTTTTATACCCATCATCAAAAAGATGGGGGTATATTGTTTTTGTTATTCCGTTCGTAACACATCGAAATATTGGTCACAGACCCACAAAATTCGATCTAGCCATTTCCGTCCGTCTGTCTGTTGAAAGCACAATAGAGTCGGAACGAGAAGAGCTAAGGGGCTGAAATTTTTCACGAATATTTTCTATTGATGCAGTTTGTATCCTATTGAAAATGGGTCATATCGGTTCATGTTTCCGACATATACAAGTTTTAGGAGAACAGAAATATCTTTGCAAATTTTTTTTTGGAAATCGGCCCATAATTAACCCTACCCCCCATATAAGCTCCCCTCTTAACTCTTATAACTTGCTTCAAAATGATAGTTAAGCAACGAAATTCAAGGTAAACTAAAATATCCTCCCCATATATTATGGATCCTACCCCCATATAAGGTTCCCCCCAGAAATTTACTTTAAAGCTCATAATTTTGTTAAAAATCCCAGTAAATCAACGAAAGTGGACATAAAAAAGTTTTAGAGGAACTAAAATCTCTCTGCCAAATTATATAAAGGTTGTTTCATAATTGACCTACCCACGATAAAAGGTTCCCTCATAAAATAACAATAACGCTCATCACTTGCTGTAAAATTATAGTAAAGCAACGAAATTCGAATTAAACAAGTTTTCGGAGAACTCTGCCAAATTTTATTTAGATCGGCCCATAATTAACCTTACCCCCCCATATAAGGTTCTTCTCAGAAAATTACTTTAAAGTTCATAATTTGCTTTAAAAAATTTATGTAAACCACGAAATTCAGGATCGGTTCAAAATTGACCACAAGTAAATTTACAGGAAATCAAATCATTACAAAAATTTGTTAAATATGATAAAATTAGTACTACAATCACCCTAACTATATTACTATGTATTTATATATGATAAAACAGTTCAGAAAAAATCCAATAGATGTTTAAATTGTGGTAGCAAAAACATCGATTTATACAGTATAGGTAGGTCCATTTTCCAAAATTCACTTGAAATTTAAGTCACATGACTGATGGTGGGTATATAAGATTCGGCATGGCCGAATATAGCACTCTTACTTGTTTTTACTAATAAATTACCTTTCTTTTACAAAAAAATAAATGAAAAGTTTGTAAATGAGCACTAACAAATCACATTTACTTAAAAACTGTCATGTTTATAAGAGATATACTTCTTTTGTATTGTACATTTTCAGTTTTCCGCTTTGTACAATATGTATACTACACATATATGTAGGTATTGGCAAGAAAGCCACCAAAAAAATCATCAGTGTTTGGCTGACTATATCAGTTGTTGATACACTCCATTAACTTTCAATGATGTTACAAATGTGACAAAAAATGCTTTACATCCATACATCCCGGGTATTCGTTATATACTTACACATCAGGCCATATTTAGCGAAAAAGCCGCAAAATATAGCTGAGCGAAGGGAAGAGGGCAGGGGGAAAAGGGCGGGAAAAAAGGGAGGGAGGGGAAAGAAGAGGGGGAAGAGGAAGGAAGCCGGAAAAGAGGGGACGGAGGGGAGGGGCCAAGGAGCCCGAACGAAGAACGAACGAACGAAACGAACGAACGAACGAACGAAACGAACGAGAACGAACGAACGAACGAACGAACGAACGAAACGAACGAACGAACGAACGAACGAACGAACGAACGAACGAACGAAGAAAACGAACGAACGAACGAACGAACGAAAACGAACGAACGAACTAACGAACGAAACGAACGAAACGAACGAAAGAACGAAGAACGAACGAACGAACGAACGAACGAACGAACGAACGAACGAACGAACGGAACGAACGAAACGAACGAACGAACGAAAACGAACGAACGAACGAAGAACGAAACGAACGAAACGAACGAACGAACGAACGAACGAACGAAACGAACGAACGAACGAACGAACGAACGAACGAACGAACGAACGAACGAACGAACGAACGAACGAAACGAACGAACGAACGACGAAGAAGAACGACGAACGAACGAACGAACGAACGAACGAAACGAACGAACGACAAACGAACGAACGAACGAAACGAACGAACGAACGAAAACGAACGAACGAACGAACGAACGAACGAACGAACGAAAGAACAACGAACGAACGAACGAACGAACGAACGAACGAACGAACGAACGAACGAACGAAACGAACGAACGAACGAACGAACGAAACGAACGAACGAACGAACGAACGAACGAAAGAACGAACGAACGAACGAAACGAACGAACGAACGAACGAAACGAACGAACGAACGAACGAACGAACGAACGAACGAACGAACGACGAACGAACGAACGAAAACGAACGAACGAACGAAGAACGAACGAACGAACGAACGAACGAACGAACGAACGAAACGAACGAACGAACGAACAAGAACGAACGAAACGAACGAACGAACGAACGCGAACGAACGAACGAACGAACGAACGAACGAACGAAACGAACGAACGAACGACAACGAAACGAACGAACGAACGAACGAACGAACGAACGAACGAACGAACGAACGAACGAACGAACGAACAAAAGACGAACGAACTAAACGAACGAACGAACGAAACGAACGAACGAACGAACGAACGAACGAACGAACGAACGAACGAACGAACGAACTAACTAACGAACGAAACGAACTAAACTAACTAACTAACTAACTAACTAACTAACTAACGAACGAAACGAACTAACTAACGAACTAACTAACTAACTAACTAACGAACTAACTAAATAACTAACTAACTAACTAACTAACTAACTAACTAACTAACTAACTAACTAACTAACTAACTAACTAACTAACTAACTAACTAACTAACTAACTAACTAACTAACTAACTAACTAACTAACTAACTAACTAACTAACTAACTAACTCACTAACTAACTAACTAACGTATCAAGTAAAGTATATATTTCCATTTGTAGACTCATGTCATTGTTACTTTACAAAATCCACCAAAATATTTTACTTCTATATTAAAACTATTTGTTCTCATTTTAGCTATTTTTCAATACATTCGCTTTTGTTTTTCACCACAAATAAATATGGAATATTTTATTTCAAGCAATCATATATGTATTTTTAAATATTAATTTTAGCACTTTTTGGCATTGCTTAAACAGCAGATTTACTGAGTTCGTTTACATTTTTGTATTTTTGTTGCAGTTTTAACTTTCATTTAACATAAAAAAATCTGCAAGTGTAATCGAAAGTTGGATGTTCTAGAAATATTTGGTGTTTTTTGTTTTATTAAACGTTACAAGTGATTTCCTTTTATTGTTTTATTCAATACCCTACAGCAGTGTATTGTGGAGTGTGCACTACTTTTGTGCTGGTGTTGGCAATGTTTGCTAGCAGAAATCGCGCGGAACCACTTAGCCGTCTTCGAAGATTTCTCCTTATTGTTTATAAATGTTTCTGTTTTAACATAAAAAATAAAGAATACATCACTCTTATGTTTAGTTATTACTTTAATAGGGCTTTTGTTGTAGACCTACCGAAAAACACCTATATAGTCTAGAAAATGGTCGGTTATTTCGAACTGTAATTTTTCTACTCATCCTCTTTTACCTGTCTGTTGGTAGTTTGTAACGCTTATGTGTATTTAATACCAACCACCATTTGTTTTTGTTTACCTTTATACCAAATGGCAGAACCAACAAACGGAAAAAATTTCATCATCAGCGAAATCCAAATGACGACGCGTAATAAAGATAAGCTCTTTTTTTGTTGTCATACAAAAAAAAAAACTCAATTTATGAGATTCTTTTTAAATTTATGCCACGACATACATTGCTTTCCTGGTTGCTGTCGCTGCTCTTGATGTTGGTTCGTTTTTAGTGAAAATTTATGGCCAATCAGTTGTTCGTTTACAGAATTAATCTAGGGTCATTTTGATATATGTATATGTATGTATACATACATATATGTATGCTTACTTATTATATACATATGTACGTGTACACAAAGATGTGTATACCTTTACATTTACTTATATGTAACAGCGTAAGGACTAAAATTTGCTGTTCTTTTTTTCTTCTTAATAATATGATGAGAAGCTTAAATTTATGATTTGCTATATAATAAAATCTTATTATGCTGCAGTTTTTTCTTCTTACAGTTTGAGTATTATTAAAACTTAACTTTAAATGTGTTATCTTTAATTCCCCATCAATACATGTGTCGTAAGTTTAAAGTTAATATGTGGATTTTGGGCTTTAATTTATTCGCAAGAAGTTAATGGTCCAGCGAAAAAAGATCTTACAAAGATGCGAAAAGGAAGTCAAATTTACTCCATGGAAGCACTGAAAAAGATCTGCAGACGTGATGATTTTAACACAGGCTTGTCATAGAAGGTATGTCCTTTTTATTCGATTCCAAATTTACTACTTCTGAAGTCATTCTCAAGAAGTAATTGTTGTTTTTTTTAATGTTATTTAGAAATAAAATTATTATACAACTAATTTAACTTAAATAAAATTTTATCTCTTTACTAGTATTATACAACCAATTATGGACCTTAAAATCATTTTTGACAGAGACCGTCGGACGGACATGGCTTCATCGTATTAGAAACTAGTAAGGGTGCATAATATTTACATCTTATATTACGAAATATATAAAATACGCTAAGTAAACTTAAAAAACAACAACTTTTTTATGCCAATTCAAATATTAATTAAAATAAATATTTACTGTAAAAAAGACAATTCCAATGAATGTAATGAGAGCACGTCTGCTAAAATATTAAACGTTTATCTTGCTGTTCCGTTTTTAAAATCAATTTTATTACCTAACACATAAAATAAACAAATTACTATTCTTCCTAAAGGATTTCCTTATTTCTGAAATCTATAAAATAATTGTAAACTTTCTACAAAATAAACTAATTTAAAGTTTTTAAACTCTTCTTTTTGTATACTCATTAAATATTTGTTTGTAACATTATTTTATTTGAAATATATTAACCCTTCCAGCTAATAGACTTTCACACCAAAAACTCGTTAAAATTATGATGAGCCATTTAGTCTTAAAAATAAACATTAAAATTTATTCGATTAATCTCTTTGTACATAAAAATCGAATTTATGTTTAACATTAATGCTAAATTAACTTAAAGCAATTACCATTTAATTTTATCTATTATTATTATTATTATTATTGAGGAAGAAAAGAAAGCCCTTTGGCAATAGAAAGCATACACGCTTGTACAAAGAAAGCCAATCGTTTATTCATACATTTACAATTTTAAAAACAAAGGTCAAAAAAGATTGTTAAAGTTGAAGTACTTAACACCCTTCTATTGAGATAAAATTAAAGGATTGTACATTTTTAAAGTGTTAATTATTTTTCAAAAAGAAATGTGTTTGAAGTAAGGAATGTTACTTTTTAATTATACTTCAATACTTTACAGCTACTTTCTGTACTACAAATGTTTAAGCAATTCTTCCTTTTAGGTTATAATTTCCAAGAAATACGAATTTTTGTGAGTAAAATTTTAATTTATAGCGTTACACTATGTGTAATTTTTTTAAGTTATGGAAATATAACCATATACGGTCGCCACTATGTGATAAAGGATCTAAAAAAGGACCCGAGTCTCCCAGTTTTTCCCAAAGTCATGCTCAAAGATTTGGGGCCACGTTGTCATTTTTGCAAAAAAGTGATAATTTTCTCAGTCTCATATCTGGCAAACCGTTCGGAATTTTGATTTACTCTCCGAGGCAAAAATTTTAGCTCTTGTCATGAAGAACCAAAATTGTAAACATATAAAATTAAGAAACTTCATCTTAAACCTTAAAGTATACCAATCAGCTCAGAATTACTTTCTGAATCTATTTAGCTATGTCCGTCCGTCTGTTCATGTAAACCTTGTGCGCACTCTACAGAAATTTGGTACATACTCTTTTTTTGACCCAGGGACGTAGCCTATTGAAAATCGTTAAAATCGGCCAATTATTTCGTATAGACCCCATACAACCGTACCCCCGAATAGGGCTTTTGAGCTCATAAATATCTTAAATGTTCTTGTATCACTCGGCAAAACTTAGTTTTATATAAGTCTTAAAGATACTGTTGATTTTCGTAATGATCGGGCCCTATTTGACCCTATCCCCCATACAAAGTCCCCTTTAGAAAATGACTTGATGGTCAAGATTTACTTATAAACACTAATATCATGATGATATTATGCATAAATAGCACGTGTAGACCTAAATCCCTCTAGCAAAATTTATAAGAATAGGATCATATTAATAATAATATTACACCCTGCCCCTATATAACCCCTGATTTAAAAAATCACTTTTTTGTCAACAAGTTGCTAAAATATTTCTGAATTAAGGTAAAAATGAAATTGAATACTTTATTATTAAATAAAATAATCAAAATTTTTAACATAATCACTGGTGTAGGGTATCATATGAACGGCCATGCCCGACTATAAATTCTTACTTGTTTCACATTATGAAATTGCACTGCTTTTATTAACGACACCTGTACGTATACGTGTTAATAATTTATTGATTTTACGAATATTAAGTATACGGCTAATTTAGAAAAACACTTGAAAACAAGTAAGAAAGTATAGTCGGGCGTTACCGATCATATGATACCCTACACCAGTCATGAATATTAAATGTTATTTATTTTTCATAATAAAGCATTTATCTTCAATATTTCCTTGTTCCGATATATTTAAGAAATTTATGGATGAAAAATTAATTTTCTAAAAGAGGCTTTATATGGGGGCTAGGGGCATATATTGACCAAACCCGATAAAGTTTTGTGAATGTATTAATATTTGTATAATATTTATTTGTGCTGAATTTCATCGCGATATTTGTGTTTATAAGTTAATTTTGGACATTCAAGTAATTTTCTGAAGGGGACTTTGTATGGGAGCTATGGTCAAATGAGGCCCAATCTTTATGAAATTTGGCAAGGTCATCAAGACTTCTATAAAACTTAGTTGTGCCGCTTTTTATCGATATACAGGTATATTTAACATAATTATGAGCTCATTAGCCCTTTTCGGGGGTTTCTGTTGTATGGGCGCTAGGTGAAATAATGGACCGATTTAAACCATTTTAAATAAGCTTCGTCCTTGGGCCAAATAAATCGTGCCATCATCCAATTATCTTGAAAATTGCGACCTGTACCTTGCACACAAGTTTTATATGGACAGCCAGCCAGACGGACGGACATAGCTTAATCGACTCAGAAAACGATTCTAAGCCGATTGGTATACTTTAAGGTGGGTATATGACGAATACTTTTGTATGTTTTAAACATCAGCACAAACCCAATATACCCTCCCCACAAAAGTGGTGTACGGTATAATTAAAAAAATCGACTTTTTTGCGATTTAGATCTTTGAGATGAAGTTTTTTGATTTTATATATTCACAATTTTTATTTTATGACAAAAGCTACAACTTTGCCTGAAATAGTAAATCAAAATTCCGAACGGTTTGCAAGACATGTGCCTGAGAATATAATTACTTTTTTGCAAAATTTATTTCATGATCTACAGATCGCAAGTTTTCAACTATTTCCTATTGTTTGATCTACATCCTTACATAGACATTGATCAATATATTGCTTTTTTAAAGAAGATATTTTAGTTTTCCTTCGAAAAAAATTAATTTTATATTTCAGCATAGTATTTAGGAATAACTAAACTAAATGTAGAGTGCCATGACGGAATGAAACAATACACACCCATATATATTTATAGCTTCACCTGCAATAAAGAATTTCCTATGCGTAAATTACAAAAAGGACGAAAAACAAGAAAAAAGGTAACAAACAATTTACCTACAATTGAATAATATTGCACTTACAAATAGCAGAAAAAGAAAAATGAGCCAAAAAAATGCGTAAGAAAATAAAATTATCACCAACAATAAAAATTTAGTTAATCAGATAATGGATACTTTAGCAAATGATTTTAACACGAACAAATAAAAAAATACTGGAAAACATTACTTCATCAAGGGCAAACAATTGGGGGGAAATAAAAAGCAACAGCAATAAAATGAATGTTAAGGATGTACCTGTACATTCATTACCTTAAATATACAAAAAAACACATACATAAAGACTGATTGTCTACAAAGTGTATCTAAGATGTCACTATGGGAATAATAAATCTCATTAATAAATGGGTGTATAGAAATTATTTTGAGGCTTTTTATATTAAATAGGGTCTAATATTATATGATGTTTTTTCGCTAAAGAAATTATTTCAGATTTTTAAAATATTGTGTAATAAAAATTTTAAAGGAAGCAAGTAGTGGGTTTGCTTAGTTTATTTTGCAAACTTATGTCGAAAATTAAAATTTTATAAAAATTACAAAAAATATTGCTATAAAAATAAAACTTTCAAACTTTAAAATTTAATTTTCACATAATATATGTATATTACTATTAATAAATAAATATTGCCAATTATTTAAAGTATGTTTTAGAGACAATTAAATTTCCATAATAATGCAATAACAAAACATGTATAAATTAAACAATGAGAGAGTACAGAAAAGAAGATATATATATATAAAAAAACAACAATAAAAATAATGAAACATAAAATAACATCAGTAACCACATATAGACAAACACAATCTGGCCACAACAATTATCAAATTTGTTAAATAAATTAAAATTTTTACTAAAACATTTACATAAATACAAGGATATTTACACACAAACACATGTACTTAAGTGCAAAAACACACACACACATTCGTATATATTCAACATTGATAAATAATTTGAGTTATTTATTCATCCCAAATGTGTAACTACGGTTTGGCACATCAACATGTTTGTGAAAGACAAACAGCGTAGTGCAATTGAAAATAATAATTGATATATTCGGGGAAACGAGATCGCAGATAAATTGTCCAGACAGGGTTCAGATCTTAACACTAGGAATATTTCTGTAAAGCCCCCTAACTGTTATTACTATAGACTAATCTCTGAAAAATTCAAGAACTCTACCAACCGATCCTGCCACAGAAGGCTGAATTACAGGGTTTCTAGGGCACTATTGCCAAGATTAAACCCTAAAGCAACCGGAATGCTATTGGGAATGGACAGGAAGAGTATAAGGACTTTAGTAGGGGTAATAACTGGTCACTGCGCAATTGGGACCTTTAGGGGTAATTGGGTCGGTAACACGCAAGATTTTTGTTGACTGTGTGAGGACAAAGAGGAACTGGAAACAGTAGGGCATATCATATGCAGCTGTCTCAGAGTACAGAGTACAGAGGATGTGACTTAGGTGACATATTGTTTTTATCAGGGGAATATCTTGGTTATTCAGGTAACGGACAATGGAGATTTCCCTTCCATTTCCACTTTCTTTCTGTAATACTTTATGAGCCACCCAGGGCATGTTTCCTTGATGAAAACTCCATCTTGGTGTATTGCAATCCCGGGGCATAGAGGTGCTACCAACACCTCCACTCTGCCGGGACTATAAACTGGTGATGATCAAATGTATCCTCGGACTTTCCTTGTAATGATTTGACATGGGGTCTAACCAGAGAACCACATAATCTGGTACTACGGGTGGCCAGTTGCCCACAGGACTTTGTCCTGCCTGGTCAGTTGGTTGAGGTTCCTTTGGGATCCCCGTAGTGGGTGTGGTTTATAAATCGCGGGTAAAATCAGGGTGAAGTAATATCTTTTCAAGATAAGTTTCTGTTATCGACGGTTGATCGGTACAAACCACAGGGAAGGCTGTGGAATAAAATGTTGGGAATGAACTGATAATGCAATGATTGATCATTAAAATGATGTGTTGACTGTTGTATATGATGTATCTGATGGAAGAGATGAACGTGTCGGAAGAGATGAAAGTGTCGGATGAGACGGAAGTGTCGGATGAGACGGAAGGGTTGGGGAAGATGGATGATGGGTTGGTGTTTTGCAGCATACTTAAGTATGATTAATGGTTTTTGAGCGCTTTGGTGACGATGTGCAATTTTCCTTCATGGTTGGGTGTGTTTGGAGTTTACTCTAATCATGCTTAACACAAAGCAGTAGGTCCTAATGGCCACTGAAATAAGTCTTGTCAGTTATTATGGAATCTGTGATTCGATCTACCAATTTGTCCCTAGGTGCTGTTGCCTGTGCGGATAGTTAGAGGATAGGGACGCTACGGCGTCGCTCATGACTGTGCATATACCTATTGGTCTATCTCGGTGTTGATCCCGAGATTATTGATTTAATGGGTGCGATGTTGGGGTCTTCGTTGACCCCTCTCTTTTGATTCGCCTGGTACTTTTCAGTCTATCGGGGTAGTTTGCTACCTGTCTTTCCGTAACGTGATCACTTGGCAAGAGATTAGATAGCTCGCGCTCTTTAGCAAAGTGCTTGTAGATGGACCGGCTCAGCTATGTACAAAGATTGCCAACTGATTTTTTCATAGAAGAATTCAGGGGCGAGTGGTAGACCGTTCTCAAGTCTACCCAGTGGATGAAAAGCTCTCGACATTCGTGTAATACTTTATGGGGGGAAAATCTTACTCTTCTCACGTTTTCTCTCTTTCTTACTTTTCTGTCTTCTCTCTCAAGTCTACCCAGTGGATGAAAAAGTCCACCGTGAAATAAGGACGTCAGGGCAGGGGTTCACGTTAAGCTCTAGACATTCGTGTAATAATTTATGGATGGAAAATCTTACTTTTGTCACGTTTTCTCTCTTTCTTACTTTTCTGTCTTCTCTCTAGTACTCTTGTTCTTTATACTTCATTAAAGGGAATCACAATGGACAATGGTATACAACTCTTTTAAACTAAACTAAAATGAACAAGTTGTAGTATAAGTAACATGTAATAAAATAAAAATAACTCATACGCCTCAAGGCTCTTTTTAATTTCCCTATAATATGTTCAAATTCAAACTTATTTTAATATAATTTTAGCATAATTCTTTCAAATTAACCCTCGCTTATATTTCAAAGACACAATAATATATCTTATCTACCACATACTAAACACATACTCGTAAATATTTTTATTTCTTGGATCTACAATATAAGTTGTTTCTTGTTTAAGTCTTTGCATAAGAAATTAGCCAAAAGTTTTTCCACCCAAAATGGAAATAACAATAAAATATACCAATAGTTTTTCTGTATTTTTAAACTTTATTATAGTTAGTGGTTTTCTTACCTGTGTTAAGTGTGTGTGTTTTTGTTTTGGTTAACAGAAAAGTTTTCAATTTTTTTGTATTTAAATGTATTTTGTTGTCAATATAATTTTAACAGAATTAAGTGTAATTGGGATTGGATATAGTATTTTCTCTATTATTTATGAAAAAATTGTATACAAAATAATTAGACAATGTTTAATATTCCTTTGACAATAAAATGTCTTCATACGATTTTTATATGTTTTAAAAGCACATAATTTATCTAACAATATTACAAGACAAAAATTATAATTTCACATATTTGTAAAACATTTTCTGCTAATATTTTTCTAATATTAAAATTGTAATTAACTCCCTTATTTTGTAAAACACTGTACCTTGCGTTAAAAAAAATTTAATTAAAATTTTTTAAAATATAAACAAAAATTTCACTGAACTAAGGAGAAGGAATTTACAAAATAACCCCCCAAATTAATACTAAAGTATTTTAATCTATTTGGCTTTAAAATATCTACAATAGGAATTTTGTTAAAATAGCATCTGGTCAAATTCCCAATTGTTAACATGTTTATTACTTTAAGATTTAACTTTTTTTCATTATTTATTTCTTTATAGAAATTATTCACACCTCTGTGCATAATTTGGCAAACATGTCTTTTCAAACTTGTACATGCTCCCTAATATATTTATTTACTATATTTTTAGTCACATTTATTGTTGCTATATTTTGTCACTTGCTGCTGTTGTTGTTGTTATTGTTCGTTTTTGTGGTTGTAGTTTGTTGTTCTCGTCGTCTTTATCATCGTTTCCCACTTGGGTCATACAATTTAGCAATTTGGCTTAAAACATGTCCCCTTCTTAATGCTTCTTCGGTTTTATGTTTAAATTCTTTGGGGTATTAAGAGAGAAATTGAGGGGGGGGGGGGGGGGTGATGTGTGTTGTTCTTGCATTGTTGCTGCTACTGTTATTGTTGTTGTTGTTGTTTATTTCTCTTGAAAGACAATTTTTTCCTATAAATTTATGTTGTTTCACACAAAATGTTGTTTCTTTGGTTGTATTGTCTGTTTGTGTGTGTGAATGTGGTATTCATTCATTCATTTATTCATTCATTCAATGTACTACAAACACTTTTATTCTTTTATTTTGGTTTTTGGGGGTTTTCTTCATCTTCAACTTATTTTCTGTATTGTAGTTGTTGTATTGAATATTTTATGGTTGGGCGAAGTTTTACTTGTGTTTCGCCTGAATAATTTACAATACAAATTAAATTTTATTACATATAGTCATTGTTGCCATTGCTACATACTTACATACATACATTTACATAGTAGTTGTTACTACATATTATTATTGTTGTTGCTGTTGTTTTTTGTAGTTGTTTTTGTTGTAATTTGAAGAAAAACAACTTGGTTGTATAAATTTTGATTCTAGCTTTAACAGTATGATTAAAAATAGTTCGAACAATAAAAATTAAAAACATATCTTATACAGGATCAATTTAAATTCTTATACCAGCTGCATCAGTGTACAAACTATCAGTTTTTCTTTTAAAATTTCAAAATTTTTTGCCCTTAAAATTGTATGAAGTTTTTATTTACCTACTTTAAATAGATATTTGGTAACTCAAAAAACACTCACACAATCATAAATGTAATATTAATACATACAATTGCTTACTTTATCCCTTTTGAATATATGTATAGTAAATTTAACATATATATTTTATACAAACATACATTGACATACATAAATGTTGACCAGAAAATACTAGAAAATTATATTTTTTTCTACAGCTAGTAAAAACGGTTATTGTTATGTAAATATCAATTTATTTAAATTGCCAATAAAAAATATGTAATAGGAAGGACAATTTTAATAATAAATATATTTCAATTTTAGTTTTTTTTTTTATCCCTTTTTATATTATGTATTTGCAGATATTGGCTTAATAATTACATTCAAATTGTTTAGATTATCCGGAAATATGTATGTATGATTTTTAATATTGATAAAAAAAAATATCGATAAAATTATGTTACAAACTATTAAATATTATCATTGATTTTACATCAATTTAAATCTTTTGAATAAAGATAATAAAAGGGGAATTTGGGCCACTGATTTGAATTACGTCAATACAGTTTTGTTAAAAGGATTTGTTGTTGTTATTGGATTTCTGCTCATGAAAACAATAAAAGTATAGAAAACCAACCCAGTAAAAACTTTCATTACCATGTAAGCGGTTAAAATGCCAAAATTTACTTACACAATAGCATTTTAAGTCATTATTTTAACACGATGATGTCATTGGAGGCAAGTACTTACCACAAACGATTACAAGTAATTTGAAAAAGTAGTCATTGAAAATCGCCTGAAAAAACGTATACAGCTTCTATATCTTCACTGGCAAGATGACTAATGATTTAGAAAGTATTTATATAATACATTATTAGTAAGACCTTATTAGACTACTTCTATGTAATCCAGACGATATGTAGTAGTCATTGAAAAGTATGTTGTTAGGTAAGTAGTTACAATTGAAAGCTATTACCCAGTTTTTGCTGAGAATTTATTAAGTTCAATGAACTTGGTGGGACGTAAGTTCTATAAGTTAATAGAGTGAAATAATAAAAATTTAATTTACCTTAAAACTAAACTATGGGCTGACAGCAATTAGTTTTAGATCTAACCATGCTCTTTTGTCTATGGAGAACACGATAGAGTTTGAAGTGTTTAAGCTTATAGTAGAATCGATAGAGTTTACACTTGTTGTAGAATATAGAACAGAATATTGAACGTAAAAACAGAAACATTAAAAAACTTTTACCCCCATTATCTCAATGTCTGGTTATATTTTATCGTAAGGTTAAATTGACAGTTTTCATACAAAAAATATTTTAACCGGCAGAATATCTATAGGTTAAACGATAACCGGAGGTGGAGTTAACGGGGCTTAATCAATTAAAATTTTCTGTAAAAGTAATCAAAATTTTATATGTATTTATTTTAGGTTAGGGTTGCGAAGTACCCATGATATTCTAGTAATGCCATAAAGTACTTATATTTAGGACGCCTCTAATTTGCTTTCTGTCGATGTTGTAAATTGATTACAAAATGAAGGAAACTAATTAATTTTTTGAGAATTAACTCTTCGGTTTTATTGCAGTCACTCTGATGTATCTAGATTATTTAGAAAATTTGGTGATATTTTAATTTTCAGTTTATAAAATTTTTTGCTAACCTATAATTTTAACGAATTTAAATTAAAATTATTTATTAAAAAAAAAAAAAACAAAAGAATTTTTTGCCAGTAATATTATTGTTAACAAAACAAAATTATTTACAAAAGCTATTAAATTTTATTATGAAATAGTCTATATATCTGTCTAAGGCCCAGCCAGTCAGTAACACAAGTATAACAAATTTCCTTTCCGTTTCCAGTTTTTCTTTTACAAAATTATTTGAGACGATAACAAACACAAGCAGACCAAAACAATCCCTTTTCAACATTTGTTGCATGCTGATTGTGCTATTTAAATTATGCTTTAATAAACAATTTGAGTCCCTTTTTAACACACATGGATGTTTAACCATTATAAAAGTTATAAATAAATTATATTATTATGTGTGAGTGTAACTATTTATGTATGTACAGATGTGATCCCTTACAAAAAAAAAAAAAAAATTACATTTACGAGCTTAAATATAATTTTATCAAGAAATAAATATAACACAACTACTTGTCCCCAATTGAGATAATGTTTAAAGTTTTCTTCATTTCATTTTATTTTTTGTGTTCTTTGTTTGACATTATAAAAAAAAAGGCTAAAACGATTTGGTAATTTACATATTGCTTACAAATTCTGTATAAAACGAATTTCTTTCATTTGATATTTGACATAATATCGGTATTATTAGATTTGTTAGTTTGTAGAATAATGATTTAAAAGTTGACTTTAATTTGTACAAAAATTGTTAAATTCCGACAAATGTAAGTAGTTTATTTAAAAAACAAACATCTAGCAATTTTATGTATTTAGTTTATAACTTTTCCGTGAAAATTGGTTTGAATAAAACTAATGTAGAGTACATATTAATCTACTTTGATCGAATTATATACATATATTCTTTACAATTTCATACTTATTTGATTTAAAAGTGAAAATGACCATATAATACTTATTTAAATTTTAAACATGATTTGTGTGCAAATAAAAAGAAATAAATGTGTTAAAATTACTGAACTTTTATTCAAATATGTAAAAATATGTGATTATTATCTGATTATTTTCATAAGTATTTGACTTGTATAGTTGTATTTAATAATTCATAATGTCGTAATGGAGGTTATCAAACAAGCAACTAACTAACTAACTAACTAACTAACTAACTAACTAACTAACTAACTAACTAACTAACTAACTAACTACTAACTAACTAACTAACTAACTAACTAACTAACTAACTAACTAACTAACTACTAACTAACTAACTAACTAACTAACTAACTAACTAACTAACTAACTACTAACTAACTAACTAACTAACTAACTAACTAACTAACTAACTAACTAACTAACTAACTACTAACTAACTAACTACTAACTACTAACTACTACTAACTAACTAACTAACTAACTAACTAACTAACTAACTAACTAACTACTAACTAACTACTAACTAACTAACTAACTAACTAACTAACTAACTACTACAATACTAAACTAACTAACTAACTAACTACTAACTACTACTAACTAACTACTAACTAACTAACTAACTAACTAACTAACTACTAACTAACTAACTACTAACTAACTACTAACTAACTAACTAACTAACTAACTAACTAACTACTACTAACTAACTAACTAACTAACTAACTAACTAACTAACTAACTAACTAACTACCTAACTAACTAACTACTAACTAACTACTAACTAACTAACTAACTAACTAACTAACTACTAACTAACTAACTAACTAACTACTAACTACTAACTAACTAACTAACTAACTAACTAACTCTAACTAACTAACTAACTAACTAACTAACTAACTAACTAACTAACTACTAACTACTAACTAACTAACTACTACTAACTAACTACTAACTAACTAACTAACTAACTACAACTAACTAACTAACTACTACTAACTAACTAACTAACTAACTAACTAACTAACTAACTAACTAACTAACTAACTAACTAACTAACTACTTAACTACTAACTAACTAACTAACTAACTACTAACTAACTAACTAACTAACTACTAACTAACTAACTAACTAACTAACTAACTAACTAACTAACTAACTAACTAACTAACTAACTACTAACTAACTAACTAACTAACTACTACTAACTAACTAACTAACTACTAACTAACTAAAAAAAACTAACTAACTACTAACTAACTACTAACTAACTAACTAACTAACTAAGTAACTAACTAACTAACTAACTAACTAACTAACTAACTAACTACTAACTAACTAACTAACTAACTAACTAACTAACTAACTAACTAACTAACTAACTAACTACTAACTAACTAACTAACTAACTAACTAACTAACTAACTAACTAACTAACTAACTAACTAACTAACTAACTAACTAACTAACTAACTAACTAACTAACTAACTAACTAACTAACTAACTAACTAACTAACTAACTAACTAACTACTAACTAACTAACTAACTAACTACTAACTAACTAACTAACTAACTAACTAACTAACTAACTAACTAACTAACTAACTAACTAACTAACTAACTAACTAACTAACTAACTAACTAACTAACTAACTAACTAACTAACTAACTAACTAACTAACTAACTAACTAACTAACTAACTAACTAACTAACTAACTAACTAACTAACTAACTAACTAACTAACTAACTAACTAACTAACTAACTAACTAACTAACTAACTAACTAACTAACTAACTAACTAACTAACTAACTAACTAACTAACTAACTAACTAACTAACTAACTAACTAACTAACTAACTACTAACTACTAACTAACTAACTAACTAACTAACGAACGAACTAACTAACTAACTAACTACACGCAGAGAAAAAACATGGTTCAAAATGGTTACTGCAACTATCCCATGTTTACTGTAACAATATATTGTTTTCAAAAACATATAATTGTTATTTTAATTAGATTTTAACAATATTTAAGTTACTGTAAACATTTTCATGTTCCAGGCAATTACACAAGTACACATAGTAACGAAATTTTGAACACATTGGATCATAATATGATCATGTATAACAATATTATTATGATAAATAGAAAAATATTATGATGAAATAATTTTAACGGTATTTAATCATAATATGATATTTTAAATTTGTTACAATAACGATATTATGTTAAGACTACAATCATAATTTTAACCATAATATGTTGCTCTTGGAACATGGTTACCACAACCATGTTTTTTCTCTGCGTGTAACTAATTAACTAACTAACTAACTAACTAACTAACTAACTAACTAACTAACTAACTAACTAACTTACTAACGTGTTCTAAGTAGTAAGTGCTTCTTCGATATAAAGTTAAATTTTTATAATATTTGGAATCACAATGATTTTTCAGTGCAAAACATAGATGTGAATCCATCTTTTCCATATTTTAAATAATGAATTCTCTCCTTATGTAAGCCATTAATGTTTGCTTTTAGTCTTGGCTAATTATATTGTATTTAATTTAATCTTATGACACTGGTAGTACGAATAATACAAAAGAATCAGCGAAAAAATAATGAATAAAATAAATAGTAAAACCTTTTTTATAATATGGCAAAAGTAGTTATGATTACATCGTTTACAATTAAAATTGTAAATATGTACTTATACTTGTACAATATGTACGTATGTAGTAAATGTGTGTGTACCCTTTATGGTACGTACCTTTGTGTACGTAAATAGTTGTTAGTGTCATGGTGCCACCATTAAAAGTACTCGTAGTGTCAACTTTGTTTAACTCGCATAATTTTTTACTGGACAGAGTCATTAAATGAGACACAAATTAGATTTACTGTTCTCTGCAGTATAATAATGAACTGGTGTTTGTGAAATATAGCGAGGGGTGAGTAAAAGATAAGTGCAAAGTGTTCTTTTTAATTCTCGGGAGCGTTTTAATAAAAATCCCTGATAATTTTAAAGTTTTATCGGAAATGATAATTTTGAATTTTAAGTTCAATGTTTTATTATGTGACTGTTTTCAGCATTTTTAAACAATTTCAGTCATCAATCAGCAGATAATAATGAAAATAAGTATTTTAAGGTATTTACAATAAATAACAAAATCTAAACTACATGATTTTCTCACAAACCAACCTCGCAACATAAACCGATACCCCTTTTAAAGCAACATCCATTCTTTGAAGCGGATGCATGCATGCTGAATAAAAAAGGTGAAACTTTTGCTTAATAATTCTATGTAAATGGCAAATTATAGTGTGGCCCTATTTGGGAAAAATAACTGCATTGTTGGCTGTGTTAACAACATCAAATAAGAATAAAGAAAAAAGCTGAACTGTTCTCTCATTTTTAACTCTTTTTTCTGTATTTGGTTTCATTATGCATATGAGTGAAGTCAACAACGCGGTATATAGTTTTTATTCCTCTTTGGTTTTTATTGTTGTCGTTTTTTCTCCTTTCTTATTTAGCCTCAGGCTGTCAGGCATCCGTTGACCAGTGTCTATGTAGGCTTTGTGGAATACATTTAGTAGTATTTTTTTAAGTTTTTGAAAAAATACTGAATTTTTTGTTTGATGTAGGGGTTTTACAAAAAAAAAAAATTTTTTCATATTGTATGCAAAATATGAGAAGAACACTTTTAACAATAAATTCACATTAGCTGAAAGTCACATATTTACACAGTTGGGTCTATTTTAACTTCATTTCAGTTGGCATGGTATGAGTGTATGTGTATGGTTGGTTTCACACATTGCTGTACACAAACATATGAACAATGTATATATGTATGTATATATTGTTCATACGCCTGATGTATGTATAAGTTAATGCTTTAGTTATATGTATAAAAAGTATAAGAGTATTTGTAAATCACTATGTACAGTATTTGGTAAAAGTACAATGCTAAACCTTTTTTAAAATTTGTAATTTTATTAACAATTTCCATGATACCAGTATATCTTTGGTAAATGTTGTAAAGGTGAAACAAATAAATATCTTAACAGATCAACTCATTATTACGAATTTTTTTTAACCCTTTGTGTAGGTCATATCGCAGCGGCATGGAAAATAAAGACTATAGACTAGACTATAGACTAGACTATAGACTAGACTATGGACTAGACTATAGGCTATAGACTAGACTATAGACTAGACTATAGACTAGACTATAAACTAGACTATAGACTAGACTATAGACTAGACTACAGACTAGACTATAGACTAGACTGTAGACTAGACTATAGACTAGACTATAGACTGGACTATAGACTAGACTATAGACTAGACTATAGACTGGACTATAGACTAGACTATAGACTAGACTATAGACTAGACTATGGACTAGACTATAGACTAGACTATAGACTAGACTGTAGACTAGACTATAGACTAGACTATAGACTAGACTATAGACTGGACTATAGACTAGACTATAGACTAGACTATAGACTAGACTATAGACTGGACTATAGACTAGACTATAGACTAGACTAAAGACTAGACTGTAGACTAGACTATAGACTAGACTATAGACTAGACTATAGACTGGACTATAGACTAGACTATAGACTAGACTATAGACTAGACTATAAACTAGACTATAGACTAGACTATAGACTAGACTATAGACTAGACTATAGACTAGACTATAGACTGGACTATAGACTAGACTATAGACTGGACTATAGACTAGACTATAGACTAGACTATAGACTAGACTATAGGCTAGACTATAGGCTAGACTATAGGCTAGACTATAGGCTAGACTATAGGCTAAACTATAGGCTAGACTATAGACTAGATTATAGGCTACACTATAGACTAGACTATAGACTAGACTATAGGCTAGACTATAGGCTAGACTATAGACTAGACTATAGGCTAGACTATAGACTAGACTATAGGCTAGACTATAGACTAGACTATAGACTAGACTGTAGACTAGACTATAGACTAGACTATGGATTAGACTATAGGCTATAAACTAGACTATAGACTAGACTATAGACTAGACTATAGACTAGACTATAGACTAGACTGTAGACTAGACTATAGACTAGACTATAGACTAGACTATAGACTAGACTATAGACTGGACTATAGACTAGACTATAGACTAGACTATAGACTAGACTGTAGACTAGACTATAGACTAGACTATGGACTAGACTATAGACTAGACTATAGACGAGACTATAGACTAGACTATAGACTATAGGCTAGACTATAGGCTAGACTATAGGCTAGACTATAGGCTAGACTATAGGCTAGACTATAGGCTAGACTATAGGCTAGACTATAGGCTAGACTATAGGCTAGACTATAGGCTAAACTATAGACTATACTATAGGCTAGACTATAGACTATACTATAGGCTAGACTATAGACTATACTATAGGCTAGACTATAGACTGCAGACTGGTATATTGACTACTACATGAACTACTTATCGAAAGTTAGAAAAAGTGCCGAAAATGTCTTAGGGGTACCGCGGTATATTTCAATATTAACAAGTACTGAAAATGTTATTTAAGTACTGAATTTTCTATGCCCGATATCGCCTATTTATACGCATTGAACGGCAGAACTTTAATGGTTTATATTAAATACAGAAAATAATCTGCCGCCAAAAATAAGACTGCTGTTTTAAGAGGGTCTGAAATACGCACATACATATATGTAACTGCAATTGCCAATTGTACTTCATTAGAAAATATGTAAAAAATGTTATAATAATTTCTAAAAAGATGGTTACTTTAGTACCTTACTGTATCATAGATTTCCGCATTGTCCACTTGGTTCCATGTGTTGGTTGCGGTAAACGCATTCACCGTTAACTTGCAAAATGATATGCAAATAGGAAAAAATTCATCACACGTTTACCAACCAATACATATACAGACACATATACTACATAAACTAAAACAACTCTCATATCATACATACATATGTACATACTTGCATATGTATATAAACGTAGGTTTGTAATTTTATCAACCCTAGGAATTAAAGCAGGCTTATGCTCTACTTGTCATTCATTTATATGAGTCATATTGTATAAAATATGTATGAATGTGTGTACGTCAAAATACTGATACATACATACAACTATGTGCAAAACTGTTTGTATGTATGTAAGTATACATATATGTATGTATATCTATTTTATTAAATCTCCTTGTCCTTCTTTTAAATATTTATAAATATTAGTGTATGTGTGTGTAACTATACTTGGTAACATGTATAAATAGAGCGCTTTTATACCTCTTTTGTTAAATAAACATTATTTTCATCATCATGCTAAGAATTGTGTAAAAAAAGTTATTTTCTTTAAAATATATTGTATAATAAATAAATATTTATTTAAGTTTACATTAAAAAAAGTAAAAATTTAGTTATTTTTATTGCATGCATGTATATGTCAATGAAAAAAATGCAAATATGATGTACATATGAGTTCGTTTAAAGGTAATTTTGTGTGTGCTAATTTAGAGTTAAGTTTTATATAATTAATAGTAAATTGAAATAATACATATTTATAATATATCTAGTTTCATTTTTCAAATCCCATGATTTCTTTGAAAGACATTTAAGGCGTTTCAAAGAAGTTTCTCTCGAAACATTCTATTTTGGATTATGTCAAAATAAAGATGATCACAGATTTACATACTTTTTGCCCCAGGGACTCTAGTTTAGCCAGAAAATTGAGTTTTATGTCTTCACCCAAAAATCGATTTTTGTAATAAAAGTGATTCTTTGGAGTTTTATGCTTTCACATAAAAATCGATTTTAAGTGGGACATAAAAGTGATCACAGATTTTAAACCCTTTTTCCAAAGGCCTCTTGTTTGGCTAGAAAATGGCGTTTTATGTTTTCACACAAAAGTCGATTTTTGGTGGAAAATAAAAGTGATCAAAGATTTTGTTGCTTTTTGCCACATAGCTTCTAGTTTAGCCAGAAAATTCAGTTTTGTGTTTTCACCCAAAAATCGATTTTTGGTAAAAAATGAAAGTGATCACAGATTTTAAGCCTCTAGTTTAGCCAGAAAGTTGTCTTTTATGTTTTCATCCAAAAATCGATTTTTGGACAGAAATAAAAGTGATCACAGATATTAATCCTTCATGTCATAGGGGCTCTAGTTTAGCCAGAAAATGGACTTTTATGTTTTGACCCAAAAATCGATTTTTGGTGGGAAATCGATTTTTGGATGAGAAATAAAAGTGATCACAGATTTTAATTCTTTTTGTCATAGGGGATCTAGTTTAGCCAAAAAATGGACGTTTATATTTTGACCCAAAAATTTTTGTTGGGAAATAAAAGTGATCACAGATTTTACTACTTTTTGTCATAGGGGCCATAGCCAGAAAATGGACTTTTATGTTCTGACTCAAAAAATGGATTTTTGGTGTGAATCACAAATGTCAATGCTTTTTGCCCCATAACCTCTAGTTTAGCCAGAAAATTATCTTTTATGTTGTAACCCAAAAATCGAAATTTGGGGGGAAATTAAAGTGATCACAGATTTAAATTCTTTTAGTCATAGGGGCTCTAGTTTAGCCAGAAAATGGACTTTTATATTTCGACCCAAAAATCGATTTTTTGTGGGAAACAAAAGTAATCACAGATTTTAATCCTTTTTGTCATAGGGGCTCTAGTTTAGCCAAAAAATTTACTTTTATGTTTTGAGCCAAAAATTTGTTTAATCAGAAGTAAAGTGATCACAGATTTTAATCCTCTTTGCCGTAGGAGCTCTAGTTTAGTCAGAAAATTGGCTTTTATGTTTTGCCCCAAAATCGATTTTTGGTGGGAAACAAAAGTGATCTCAGATCTTAATCCTATTTGTAATAGGGGCCCTAGTTTATACAGAAAATTAATTTTTATATTTTCACCCAAAAAAAACGATTTTTGGTGGGAAACAAAAGTGATCACAGCTTTTAATCCTTTTTTGTCATAGGGGCTCTAGTTTAGTCAGAAAATGTTTTGACCCAAAAATCAGTTTTTGCTGGGAAACAAAAGTGATCGCAGATTTTATTCCAATTTGTGATAGTAGATCTAGTTTAGCCAGAAAATGAACTATTATGCTTTCACCAAAAAGATCAATTTTTGGTGGAGAACAAAGGTGATCACAGATTTTAATCCTATTTGTAATAGGGCCTCTAGTTTATCCAGAAGTTGGACTTTTATGTTTTCAGCCAAAAATCGTTTTTCACAGCTGTTAATGCTTTTTGCCCCAGGGCCTCTTGTTTGGCCAGAAAATGGAGTTTTGTGTTATCGCACAAAAATCTATTTTTAGTGGGAAATAAAAGTGATCACAGAATTTAATCCTTGTTGTTGTAGGGCCTCTAGCTTAGCCAGAAAATGGACTTTTATGTTTTCACACAAAAATTAATTTTTTGGTGGGAAATAAAAGCGATCACTGATTTTAAACCTTTTTGTCGATTTTTGGTCTGAAATAAAAGTGATCACTGATTTTAATCCTTTTTGTCATAGGGGCTCTAGTTTAGCCAGAAAATGGACTTTTTTGTTTTGACCCAAGAATAGATTTTTGGTGGGAAATTAAAGTGATCACAGATTTTAATCGTTTTTGTCATAGGGGCTCTAGTTTAGCCAGAAAATTTACTTTTATGTTTTGACCAGAAAATCAATTATTGGTGAGATAATAGTGATTACAATTTAACTTGATTAACTTTTATTTATTGGGAGCATCAATTCTTGATAAGTAGACCAGAAAAGCTGATTATTATCTTCAGTAGTATTAGTGTGCATACAAACTAATTTTCTACAAACCAACTTACTCATCCCAATCACCTCAATACATTTGAACATGCTCGCGGCTGTTTAACTTAAAATCATAATTGCCTAATTTTTAAGTGCTTTGACATATTTTTATTGAACACAGCTTTGTGTGTGTTGTTTTTTTTTCTTCCTATTGCTTTTTTTTCGTGCTGGTGCATTTTGTATTCATGGCAAATAACTCTTCGATGTTTAAAGTACATTGAGCGCGTATACAAAGTAAACCACACTATATTTAAAAATGAGGACATCCATTAATTTTCCGAATAACCACAATATTCAAAATTGTTTATAAAACAACAGAACAAAATCCTTTTCTAAAGTCCATAAAATACGCGCTCAATAAAGTGTAAAACAAAAATTGCATTCACACATAAATACATAAAGTGGATACACTGAAGTGGGTTTTTGTTTAATGCGAATAAACGAAAAATGTTAAACCTATAAACTGCCATAAAGAACCATACATAGCAATAGAGCACTATAGTACTTACTTATTGTGTGAAAGACACTATAGTCTGTCGTAGAAGATGGTCAATCAGAAGAAAGTTGTAATGATTCAATTAAATATATGGATATTTATGTAATTTCCTAATTGAATTATCAGCCAACAGTAATTTAAGAAAAAATATAGAGAAAAAAATTATATGTGTATATCAGATACAAATAAAATACTTTTTTTACAGTCACCTAGCTAACTGTAGCGTACTAAACAAATTTCAAATTAAAATTTGTTAGTGCAAAGTGTTTAATTGCTGCTTTGTTTTTCCATTTTCATTTACTACACATACCATGCAACGCGTAGTATGGAATGTTTAGGAATATTGTGGAGTTTTTCAGTGTCCAAAAATATTAGTACATATTTAATTATATTTTTTATACCCTCCACCACCATCAGTGGTGATAGAGGGTATATATAAGTTTGTCGTTCCGTGTGTAACACCAAGAAATATTCATCTAAGACCCAACAAAGTATATATATTCTGGGTCCTTATGAAATTCTGAGTCGATTTAGCTATGTCCGTCTGTCCGTCTGTCTGTCTGTCTGTCTGTCTGTGTAAAACACGCTCACGTTAAAACTAAGCAAAGGAAATCAATCAAATTCTCCCAAAATATTTATTGTTATCCTAAGCAGTTTGGTATTGAAAATCAGCAAAATCGGTTCACAACGTAAAAAGCTATGAGTAAAAATTTCAGACTACCTCGAAAAAAATTACGTTTTTTTCATCATTCTTTTGAAGTTTTCTCAGAAACTACCAAAGATATTTCGATGAATTTTGTCACACATTATTTTTTCATGGCAGTGATTAATTATGTTGAAAATCTTTACAATCGATTCAATATTTCCCATAGCCCCCATACAAAGGTATATATTCCCGGAAATTAGTTTATCGCTAATAACTCCCTCAAATATATCGGTATCAACACAAAATTTTGCACATGCAAATATAATGTGAACAGAAATCATACTGTCAACGCAGATCTCAGTCGGTCCACAATTGGCCATAGCTCCCATACAAGGTCCACTTCCGAAAATCACCTAAACACACATATTTCATTGATGAATAAAGCTATTGTGATAAAATTCGAGTTAAACATGTTTTGTGTACATACAAATCATTCTACGAAATTTTTTACGGATCGGTCCATTATTGGTCATAGCTCCCATATAAGGCCCACTTCCGAAAATCATTTAAAAGCTCATATTTCATTGTCATATAAAGCTATCTTGATGAAATTCGACACAAATATGTTTAGTGTAAATATAAATCACTCTACGAAATTTTTTCCGGATAGGTCCATAATTGGTCATAGCTCCCATATAAAGTCCACTTCCGAAAATCACTTAAACGCATATATTTCATTGAATTATAAAGATATCGGGATAAAATTCGACTCAAATATGTTATGTATACATACAAATCATTTTACTAGTTTTGTTACGGATCGGTCCATTATTGGTCATAGCTCCCATATAAGGCCCACTTCCGAAAATCATTTAAAAGCTCATATTTCATTGTCATATAAAGCTATCTTGATGAAATTCGACACAAATATGTTTAGTGTAAATATAAATCACTCTACGAAATTTTTTCCGGATAGGTCCATAATTGGTCATAGCTCCCATATAAAGTCCACTTCCGAAAATCACTTAAACGCATATATTTCATTGAATTATAAAGATATCGGGATAAAATTCGACACAAATATGTTTTGTATACATACAAATCATTTTACTAATTTTGTTACGGATCGGTCCATTATTGGTCATAGCTCCCATATAACCCCATTTCCGAAAATCACTTAAAAATACATATTTCATTGTCAAATAAAGCTATCGTGATAAAATTCGACATAAATATATTTCGTATAAATATGAATTATTCCACTAAATTTTTTCCGGATAGGCCCATAATTGGTCATTGCTCCCATATAAGGTCCACTTCCGAAAATCGCTTAAACACATATATCTCATTGAATTCTAAAGCTATTGGGATAAAGTTCGACAAAAATACGTTTTGTGTACATTCAAATCATTTCACCAAATTTTTTACGGATCGGTCCATTATTGGTCATAGCTCCCATATAACCCCATTTCCGAAAATCACTTAAAAATACATATTTCATTGTCAAATAAAGTTATCTTGATAAAATTCGACACAAATATGATTTGTCTTTATATGAATCACTCTACGAAATTTTTTCCGGAGAGACTCCCATAGAGGGTCCACTTACGAAAATCACTTAAACGCACATATTTCTTTGAATAATAAAGCTATTTGGATAAAGTACGACTTGAATATGTTTTGTGAGCATATAAATCATTCTACCATTTCTTTTTCCGGATTGTTCCATATATGGTAATAGCTCCTTCAAAAAAATCACTTAAACGCACATATTTCATTAACAAATAAAGATATCTTCATAAAATTCGACACAAATATGTTTTGTGTAAAGTCGTAGCTCCTATACATATAAAGTTCACTTCCGAAAATCACCTAAACGCACATATTTCATTAATTAATAAATCTATTGTAGTAAAATTCGACTTGAATTTTTTTGGCATATAAATCATTATACGAAATTTTTTCCTTAACGGTTGATAATTGGTCACAACTCCCATATAAGGACCATTTCCGAAAATTACTCAAATGCACATTAACAATCAAAGTTATCGGGATAAAATTCGACATAAATGTGTATTTTGTATATATAAATCATTCTACGGATTTTTTCTTCCGGATCGGTCCATAGGTTGTCTTAGCTCCCATATTAATATACATTTTTCTCGACCTAATTAAAATTAGTTTAACACATGCATAAATGTTAGTACCCTCAATAAGGAAACAAAAATTTTGCCAAGTTATCTAAAAATTAGATAGTTAAATGGGTTTCAATAAAAAGTAGCTTGCTGGTGGAGGGTATTTAAGATTCGGCATAGCCGAATATAGCACTCTAACTTGTTTTATTTACACGTCGTAGTACTCATACGTATGAATTGTACACATGCTGGTATTTGCTAAATATGTATTTATGTGTGTGTGTGTATGATCGTGCATGTGTTAGTATCAATGAGGATATGTAAGTGTGATCTGCATTTTTGTGAAGCTGAAAGCTTTCTAAAAATGTGTGTATGTACAAATTGTCCAGAAAACTATTAACGTTAACATCCATATGTGTTATATTTTAGTGTATCGTGTTCATCTTCTAGATTTGTTTATGCATTTTACACAATGGTTGATTTGAACAGGGAAATTATGATCCCATATCCAATTTACCTACATTAATCAAAGTATTCAAAGGATTATTGTTCTACACTATTTCGCTTATAGGTGAAAAAGTCTAAATATAATTTTTATTTTCAACATCAAATAAACGTTATCAATAGAGAATATTTGTGGCTAAATCGCCTTAGGTACCCTATGTATGTAAATATTATTATCGGAATAATTATTGGGGCTTTACATGAGTATGTAAAACTGCAATACAACTTCATAAAAACTTAAATTTCATCATCCCTGGTATTTTTTTTGTAAAAGTTGTCATAATGAAAATTTCTTCGTAATTATATTCAAATTTCATTGAGTTGGTACAACATTTATAAAAAGTACCGAAATAGTACAAACCAACTGATAATTACCCAAATCTTCCTAACTTGAAGACAATCTGTGCAGCCGTTTACCTAAATTTTAATTTTTCCTTTCTCACCTTTTTATCCCCTTCTGGTCAATCTTACGATCTATGTTCCAAATTTCAAGAAAATCGGACCAGTCGTTTAGGCGTGTTTGCAGCAGAAATAAAAGGACTTCCAAAGAGGTTTATAATATACTAGCATTACCCGGTGTGTTTAGCTACCCTCTGCTTAAACAAATTTTATTTACGTTTATTTTGTAAAATTTGTATATCCTACACCACTATAGTGGGGAGGGTATTATGCGTTTGTGCTGATGTTTGTAACACCCAAAAATATTGATCATACACCCACCAATCGGCTCAGAATCACTTTCAGAGTCGATTTAGCTACGTCAGTCTGTGTGTCCATGTAAACCTTGTGCGCACTCTACAGGTCACAATTTTCAAGATAATTTGATGAAATTTGGCCCATACTCTTCTTCAGGACGAAGCCTGTTGAAAATGGTTCAAATCGGTACATTATTTCGTATAGCCCCAATACAACCTTACCCCCCGAATAGAGCTTTTCAGCTCATAAATATGTTAAATGTTCTTGTAGCACTTCAAAAATCTACAAAACTTAGTTTTATATAAGTCTTAGTCTTCGTAATGATCGGTCCTCATTTGATCCTATCCCCCATACAAAGTCCTCTCCGGAAAATGACTTGATGGTCAAAATTTACTTATAAACACTATATCATAGTTATGTAGATCCACTAAAGAGGAATTTTTTGAAATTTGTACATTTACGGGTAAAAAAGGGTAAAACAGGTTTTCTTAATTATCTTACCTAATATTAGTGATACAAGAAAAATTTTAAATGCACATGTATCTACTCTTAAAATAAGCAGATGGGTGTCTGGTTCTTTTTTGAAATTCGTACTTTTAAGGGGTAAAAATGTGTAACAAAGGTGATTTTGGTACCTTTTTTGGCCCTTTGTAACTTTTGAACTAATTAACATAATAAAATTTTTATAAATATTTTGGATACATCTCAAAAAATTATGAGACACCTATTTCGTACTTTTTTTTTTCTTTCTTCAAATGAGTCTCTTTGTATGTTCTTTAATATGAATTCAAAACACATGATTATTAAACATACACGGTCCTCATTTTATAAGATTCTTTAAGAGAGAACTTTTTAGTACATTTTATCTCATAAATGGTACTTTTTTAATTTTCTAAAATATTCAACCTTGGAACATTAATTTTAACATACATGGTCTTGACTGAATAATATTCTGTAAGTGGGAACTATTTGGTACTTTTCTATTCTTCAAATGGTACCTTTTAGATTCTTTATAATGGTTAAACGGAACACACGGTCCTCATTAAATGAGAATTTATTGAGAGATATTTTTGTACTTTTTCGTTTCTCTGATGTTACTTTTTGATATTTTTACGATATTGAACATAGAAATATAAAATTTAAAATGTAGGGACCTTAATGAATGAGAATCTACTGAAAGGGACTTTTGGTACTTTTTCATACATTAAAATTATATTTTTTGAATTGTATATAACATCAAACACAGAAACATACCATTTTTGGTTAAATGATCATCTATTAGAGGTATTTTATAGTACTTTTTTTGAAATAGTACTTTCGAAATTTTCTATAATGTGGAAGCTAAATGAATGGAACTACACATACGAGCTTCTAACTGAATGCGAATTTAATCGCGTGATATTGAACGTTTAAAACTGAAACATTAAAAAAATATTTAATCAATTTTAATTTAAGTTAGGGTAGCGAAGCACCCAGGGTATGCTAGTGCATACATAAATCCCTCTACCAAAAGTTATAAGGATAGGACCGTATTAACTCCCTGCCTCCATATAACCCCTCATTTAGAAGAACCATTTTTTGTCAACAAATTGTTAAAATATTTCTGAATTAAGGTAAAAATCAAATTATCATATGGATGGCCATGCCCCACTATAAATTCTTACTTGTTTAATATTTGATTTATCTTTACTTTAAACATGAATCATAAATATTGTGATAAAGGTGTTCATATTGTTACCATATTTAAGTTATGCAGAGTATATACAGAAATGTATAAAAGATTTTATTGTTTTATTTTTGGCAAATATCCCTACCTCACAATAGTTACACAAACATAAATGAATACCCTTTTATATGTATATATGTGACACCATGGGTGCATCCATGTCATCTTTTATGCGGATTAGTATTCGTACTATACGAAATTGCGTTTTCCTGTTGTCTTTAATTTTTTTCTCCGTTTTTATTTTGTGTTTTTTTTTCTTGCAGTGTAGTTTAGTTGCTTTTGTTCTCATACAATTTTTCATGTGTGTGTGTTTTTTGTGTTTCCTCAACTAGATGATGAAGTGTTTGGAGGTGGTAATAATGTCACAAACACATTAACAATCATAAAAACTTTTATCAATGCCACTCCTATAGTTTTTTGCTTTTTAATTTTTATTTTGTATAATACTTAGTTGAGGTCATATTAAGGATTTTTTTTGCAGGTGATGCCAACAAATAAATACACTGCTGCCAAATGGTTTTTATAAACATGTGCCACACAGTGGCACACACACATTTGAAGGCATGTAGCAGCATTAGTGTTTTATACGTTTAATGCGACAAACGCAGTTTAACTTGCATTTAGAAACAATAGCTCTGTATGAGGCCACAACATGTATGTATGTATCTCTTAACATTTGTTTGTTGTTTGTATAAGCATATGTGTAAAGAAAGGTATGTTGTACTGGTAAAATATTGTATCTGGTTGTGACACTACCATCTGCTTACACTATCTTCCATTGGTATGTGTATCTTGTATGCTACAATTCTCAAACTAAACTACTGTGTATTCATTTATATTCATACGCATCGTTGGTTGACTACTCCCTCTCTTTTTGTACAAAAATTATAAGTTTGTGGCATGTTTATTTATTATGTGGCCAAATTCCTTTTTTTGTTGTGCTTTATGGCAATGGAATTTGTTAATCACCTGCCACAACGCGCTTTTGACTTTTTGTTAGTGTGTGTTGTTTTAATAAAACTTTTATGAAATAATTTCGTTGATTTGTTGTTATAGCGCTATATGCAAGTGTGTAGAATAAAAAGTGTGCCATAAGCATTGAAGCTAAATGCACAAAATCGAACAAAAAATCTATTTTGGAAGTAAATTTTTTAGATAATTAGAAAATTAATTAAAAGTTCAGTATTTAGAATGCACTGCAGCATACTGGAGGCTTTTTTGAGAAACTAATTGTGTATTAAGAAGTTTAATATAGGTATATGTACGTTACGTATACTTATTATTGCATATTATAAATTAAATACTCATACGCCACCATTACAGATAAAAAGATATTGATTTATTTTGAGATTTTCAACATTTTTAATATCTTGGTTTTTTGCATAAGTGTACTGATATTTAAATTACAGATCACTTGACCGCTGAATCTATATATATGTATATATATAAAAGAGTAGCGTTACGGACTGACTGATTCATTATCGCACAGCCCAAACGGCTGAACCTAGAATCAAGAAATTTTGACAGTAGATGTGTTTTTGGTTTTGTAGATCCACTAAGGAGGGATTTTTGGAAATTTGTACATTTAGGGGTAAAAAAGGGAAAAAACGGGTAAAACAGGTTTTCTTAATTATCTTACCTAATTTTAGTGATTCAAGAAAAATTTTAAATTCATCTTTATCTACTCTTAAAATAAGCAGATGGGAATCTAGTAATTTTTTGAAATTCGTACTTTTGTAACAAGGTGTAACAAAGGTGATTTAGGTACCTTTTTTGGTCCTTTATAACTTATTAACTAATTAACATAACAAAATGTGTATAAATATTTTGGATACATCTCCCAAAATTATGAGACGCCTGTTTCGTACTTTTTTTAATTTAGTCCTTTTTGGGCGTAAAAGGGAGAAAACTATATTTTTGGTACATTAAGAAAACTTTTTCGATGTATTGAAGTATTCCTATTGAATTACGGACTAACTCTGTAATATTTATTGAAACAAAATTTTTGCTATTTCACAGGGAAAAAGTACCAAAAAGGGGAAAATCGGGATATTTAATTTTATTCAAACTCATTGAGCCAATTTTTATAAAATTTGAAAAAGTAGTTTATTTACTCACACAAAATAAGTTGTTGGTATATTATATTGGAATTCGAGTACTAAGGCCTATATTTGACCAAATTCGAGTAAATTGATTGGTAATTTTTGAAAGCACAATTTTTCTGGAACAAATAAATGTAGATTTGAATCGTTTAAGTTTTATTTGTGATATAAATGTAGATTTTAATATGGAACATTTTATAAACATAATTCTCAAAAAAGTATATTTCTAAGCGAAAAGGGAAAAATTGTGCTATTTTTATTAGTACTTTCCACAAAGGTGGAATTTATTCCACTTTTGGTACTTTTTCTTTCTTCAAATGATACTCTGTATGTTCTATAATATGAATTCAAAACACATGATTATTAAACATACACGGTCCTCATTGAATAAGATTCTTTAAGAGAGAACTTTTTAGTACTTTTTATCTCATAAATGGTACTTTTTGAATTTTCTAGGAACATAACTTTTAACATACATGGTCTTGACTGAATAATTTTCTGCAAGTGGGTACTCTTTGGTCCTTTCTTCAAATAGTACCTTTTGGATTCTCTATAATGGTTAACCGGAACACATGACACACGGTCCTTATTAAATGAGAATTTATTGAGAGATATTTTTGTACTTTTTCGTTTTTCCGATGGTACTTTTTGATATTTTTACGATATTAAACATAGAAATATAAAATTTAAACTGAAGGGGACTTTTGGTACTTTTTCATTCATCAATTATATTTTTTGAATTGTCTATAATATTGAACACAGAAACATAAAATTTTTGATTAAATCTATAAGAAGTATTTCATAGTACTTTTTTCAAATAGTGCTATCGAAATTTTTTTATAATGTGGAAGCTAAACGGATGAAACTAAAAATGCAAGGTTCTTCCTGAATGTGAATTTATTCACATGATATTGAATGTAAAAAACTGAAACGTTAAACAAATTTTTAATCAATTTTAATTTTCTATAAAATAAACAAAATTTTCTATGTATTTAATTTTGGTTTGGGTATGCTAGTATAAAATATAAAAATTGTAAATATTTTTCTACTGTTTTTTTTTACTCATTGAAATAGTAACTTGACTGTAATTGCATTATATATTAGATTTTTTTCGACGATTTTACACACATCTTATAAAATAATTTTCAAATAGTTAAACTGCTTATAAAACAACAATATAGAAAACATTTCCTTTATACATATAAAGAAAACATTAACGTTAATAAAAACTAAGTATTATAACAAAGAGGATACCTCCAAGGAAAAAAAAAAAAAACTACCAAAACTTTGAAATCTAATTTTATAACAAATGTCATTTAATTTAAGCAAATATCACGAAAAATATAAAAACCATTTGAAGCAACTGCTGCAATAGACTTTAGTCGCATTCCTTGGAAAACGACGCAAACTAAAAACAATGAAAAGTAAGTAAAACAAAAACCAAACGATACAAAAGGCATAACTAGAAGGCTTTTAAGAAGAAAATTTCACAAAAAAAGTAGAAAAACAATAAAAACATAATAAACCAAAATAATTTTTCGAAGCATGAGAAAGAAATAAAGAAAAATACTATGAGGACACAACGAGCACTATACGTGTAAGTTAATCTACGGTCACAAACGATAAACGTCTAAATCGTTTAAAACAAACTAACTTATATATGGGCCCATAGGTGAAATTTTCTTAACTCTAACACTGTTGTTAGATTGTTTTCAAAAGTAAGATTTTTGAGTTAGGCTATTATTGCTTATTATCAATATTTTGAGATAAAATTACAATTAGTTTTCACAAATAGCAGTCTTTGCTAACAAATTGCAATTGCCTTGTTTGCTAGTAGTTCTATATTTTCTATCACAACTATACAGCAGTCATACTCAAAGGCACAAATGACTAAAACTTGTATACCTTAAAGTTGAGTTCAGCAAAGTTATAGAATGGAGAAAAAATAATAAACAAATATTGTGCACTTGTGCAATTTATGTTGCAATACAATTGTCATTAGAAGAAACAAAAAATGGCTGAAAAAAATGCCAGAGTTCAAAAAATGAGTTGGGAAATCTTTGTGTCTTTAAAAATATGACAAAGGAGATTTCTGTATGAAGAATTATGAATTCAATTTGTTTTCAATGTCAGTTCCTGAAGGGTTTTCTTTTTGGGAGACTCAGGTAAAATATAGCAAAATTTCACTATTATTTTATATTCTAGTTGCATAATTAACATATTATGGCTCATTAAACTACAAAAACCTGCATTTTATTTAGTAGGCGCCTAGTAATGACTAATAGATAGAAAAATGTATTTTTGACGCAATGGACGTAACCTCGTTATATATGCATTATTTAACTGCCTATAAGCAAACGATCTTGATAAATACTTCTTTAATGAAAGTTTTGTTGGGTAGAAAATATTTTTTTACACAGACAGTGAAAACCATTATTCGATGCAAATAACTAAGCTGTGGTGTTGTGAGAACTAATGAGGATGTAAAACAACATTTTAACTCCCTATTTGTAATGCCTTATTTAAGAAAATATTTGTAAGTGAGCATGGTAAATACTTGTTTCCAATGATATGGCAGTGTTAAATTAAAAAGTTATCATTAATATTTAATGCAAGTTTTTTTCTGAGTGTACTGTACTAATTTTCTGTATTATCAAGTCTGGTTTTACTTCAACACATTGAGTATCTGAATATTTGTGGTCTATCATCAATATTTTGCTTTGTTACAAATATATATTTTGATATGATTATTAAAGTTATTTCGTTATGCAAGTCTCGTCTCTTTATCGGGCCTTGGTTACCACAGCACGGTCATTTCAACGTATTCTGTTGGTTAATATTTAAGATTTCGATTTAAGCTTTTTAAATTAATTTCACGTGCTTTAGTTTTGGGCATTCTTTACTCTTGTACAACATATGCTAAAAATAATACAATCTTAATGCCCTACACTGATCTGGTTGTGATGGTAACGCGCAAAAATATTTGTCCTACGCCAACCTTAAAGTATAATAATCGACACAGAGTCGATTAATCTGTGTCAGTCCGTCTTTATTTAAATTACCTTTTGCGCAAGGATCAGTTTTAAAAAGATTTTATGAAATTCTGCACATGCGTCACTTTCAGAAAATTTGGCATAAATAAATGCTATAGAAACATAATTACCTCCACTAAATTTTATGAGAATCGGATCAGAAAATAAATCTCTCACCGAATACTTATAAAAATATATAGAAATTACATTTTAAAGACAATTACTCTCATCGGGTTTAGGGTATCATATGTTCGGCCATACCCGACTATACTTTTATACTTGTTATATCCACCATCAAAAAAGATGGCGGTATATTGTTTTTGTTCTTCCGTTTGTAACACATCGAAATATTGGTTTTATACTCATAAAAGTATATGTATTCTGGGACCTTATTAAATTCTAAGACAATCTAGCCATGTCGGTCCGTCTGTCCGTCCGACTGTCTGTTCTAGACACAATAGGCCCTAAATGAGAGAAGCTAGAGAGCTTAATTTTTGTGCTAATATTCCTCACTGATAAGCCCTGTTTGGTATTGTATATAGGCAATATCGGTCCAGGTGTTTGAATAGTTCCATACAAGTGGCCCGGAATATAGCTTAAACAGTCATAAATATGTATGTTAATTGGGCAGCAATTGTGAAGAAATTTTGCAAAGTTTTTTACCCTGAAATCATTTTGAAAAATAAGGTCGACATAGGTCTATAATTGGTCCTTTCCCCATAGAAAGTATTCTTCAGAAAATAACTTTAACGCTCACTGCCAACTTAAATATGCCATGATAAATATGAAATTCGTTACAAACGAGTAATAAGGTAACGGGAGTAATTTTACAAAATTTTATGAGGATCGGTCCATAATTAACCCTATCTCCCATATAAGGCCCCTTTAGACATTGCTTTAACATTCATAATTGCCTCAAAACTAGGAGTACAGCAATGAAATTCGACCAAAATAAGTTTCATATGAATCGAAATCTCTCTAATTGGCTCTATTCCCCATAAAGGTCCCCTTTTTCAAATTACTTTAACGTTCGTAACTAATTTAAAATTGCTAATATGGCAAGGTAATTTGACATAAACAAGTTTTACCTAAACCGAAATCTCTCTACTAAATTTAATGGGGAACGACCCATAATTGACCCTACGCACTCATATAAGGCCTCTTCAGAAAATGACCTTTGCATTCATAACTTACTTTAAAATGCCATCGAGTTTTATGTCAATATCTCTACCAAATTTTATGACGATTGGAATCTTATATACCCACCTTGATTTGATGGTGGGTATATAAGATTCGGCATAGCCGAACACACTCTTCGCGATGTAGTATAAGAAACTTAAAACTGAATACAAATATCATATACATACTAATGTACATTAATTCGCAAAAGACAAAAGGAATCATAAATCGTTTTTGTTAAGAACCCAGCATTTCAGCAGTCACACATGAAACTAACAGCCAGTTTTGCAATGACAGGTATTTGTAGTATGTATTCGCTTAATAGCGTCAACTGAAAAAACACAAAAAAAAACTAAATGAAATAAAATGAGAAGACGACACCGTTAAATAAAGAAGATAATGCTTAAGTACTTGTAAATTTCACGTAATGCACTTTTCATAAAATCCTTTTATTTTACGTGTCTTTATTTTTGTGACCAAATAAACACATACTTACACTTACACATACACTTGAAATGAGAAAACTCTCAAGTCAAAGGATTTTCTTTTATTTATACATATGATATAAATATTTTATGTTTTCGACATGGATTTGTAACGGCATTGAAAAGGTTACAAAAATTAATAAATTGTTATCCTATAGTTTCCTACAGATAATATGACGTAACTAATTACAGAATCTTCAAAGAAATGTATATTTTTTATGATGAAATCCTGTTTTTTGATTAAAGCTAGGACACAAGTTTTTTATTATTTTTTAAAATAATTCTCTAGTTTAATTCTATATAGAGTGCATTCAAAACTCACCATTAACTTCTTGAACAACAAACATGACTAAACCTTAAGTATTTGTATTTTGTTTTTCTCAGTCAAATGACAATAACAGCAAAAATACGCATAAACGTTTGGCATAAACTTTTGTGTAATACACTACTACAGTTTTCAGTACATTTGAAATGATTTTTTGATAGATGCTAAACAAAATTTAGTGCAATGACTTGCTTAACAGACTTACAAAGGGAAAAGGAAATATACACGCCTGGTACCAAATTGACACCAAACTGTTTATAATTTTTCAATAACATCCGGTGTCAAAATATATACGTACGACAACACTATGTAATGTTGACAACATTGCAACAATTCGTTGTCGGAATCTAATTTTTTTACTCATCGGTTGTCGTGGTAAGCTCACTATTGACAAACAATCCGTTGACAATAGTGAGCTTACCACGTTTGTTAGCATTTAGACAACGGATGTGTATAAAGTTTAGATTTCGACAACGAATTGTTGCAATATTGACAACGTTGCGTTGCCGTACTTATGTATATACTTTAACAACGGATGCTATTGAAAAATTATAAACTCTTTGGTGTCAATTTGGTACCAAGCGTGTACATTTCTTTTTCCATTACAGCGACCCCTCCTCAACGGAATAAATTAGTTCGATGTTGGTATTATGATTCGTATTCTTAGAGAATATGAAAGCTTAGCATTACAACTGTACTACTATACAGGTAGCGGATTTTTTTAGGTAAAATGTAATATGTGTACTAACACAAACTAGACTCTACATAATTGAATAACCAAAGTAAGAAGCAAATCTATCAGCTGAAAATAGTGTCACTTTCTAATGCGAGACAAATCGGATATGTGAACAATGGCATCAAAAATAGTAATAAACAATTCATTAAATTATTTTTATGGTTGAAACAACAAAGAGCATTATTCATTTATTTTGGATGTTACAAACATTAATATAGGTTCATAATACCCTCTATTCGTATAGGGTATAAAACAAGAAGCAAGAAAAACAAATTTTAAACGTAAGAGATGAAATATCCTTCTTCACTTAAATAAAAAACACATGCATAAACGAACAAACGACGGCTTGTTCTTTTCTTTCATTTGTTGTTGATACATATGACGACTGCTGCTGTCATTGTCAGTACCAGAGTGCAGCAACAGTAGTTAAGTTTATTATTTGTTTTATCAAAATACCACTTTTTTCCTTTGGTATGTGATCCCTTAAGCTTTTTGTTCATTAGTGGATAATGAAGCACAAAAGAAATGTTGCATCACACGGTCTGTTGTATAGGAATGTCTTCTGCTTTTTTTTTCGTTATTGTATTATTTTGTTTTTCTCGCTTTTATTATTTTTTGGAGCTTTTGTTGTTTTGTATTCGTTGGCCTTTTATGTATTATGACAGCATGCGTTAAGTGCAAACAAATATGTGAAAATTTTATTAAATTCTTATTATAGCATTGTCAGTAACAGCAGTACTAGAGATATTAAATTAAATATATATTATGTTAAAAAATTAAAAATATATAATTGTAAAATTAGATTTAGATGCATTTGTAAAAAGTGTAATAATCATTTAGGTAGTAGTTTAAAAAGACATATACATGTAAATATGTATTTATTTAAATTTAAATTCTCCCCAAAATTGCTCATAGTGTTTCGATTTTCACCTGCATTACATAAGTAATGCAAAAAAATTACATAGATGAAAAATAAAAATAAAAGAAATGTATTAATTATGCAGCAATCGTGCAAAGTATGATTAAAATTGGCCTATAGTTGTAACTACATACATACATATGTACATATGGTCCTACAGAGAATGAATTTAACTTTCACAATTGGCTTAAAAATTCTCCACCTTCTACTCTCTTCACAACTTCTATTTTTTGTCAATTGACAACAGAATGATTTATAGTTTTTGTGAATTCGCCATGAAATTTGGAGATCTATAAAAGCTAGATTTGGAAGAATACATGAATTGAAAAATTGGTTAAAAGCGGTGTCCGTCTTTACGGCTGGCTGTCCATGTAAACCTTGGACCCAAGCTACAGGCCACAATTTTCAAGATATTTTGATAAAATTTGGACAGCACGTGTTTTTGCTACAAGGACGATGCCTATTGAAATTGTTTGAAATCCCTCCTCCTAAATTATTGATGATCGGCCCATATTTGACCCTAACTCCCATATAAAGCCTCTTTCAAAAATTTAGTTTTTCATCAATAAATTGCTTAAATACATCGGAATTAAGTTAAAATTCATCATAAAAGTTTCTTTATGAAAAATAAATAATTTTTAAAATATACTCATGGTGCAGAGTATCATATAGTCGGCGATACCCGACTATACTTTCATACTTGTTTTTTATTATACCCTTTAGTGGGCAGGGTATATTGGATTTGTGCTGATGTATGTAACGCACAATAATACTATGTCCGTCCGTCCGTCCATGTAAACCTTGTAATCAAACTACAGGTCGCTATTTTGAAGATAAGTCAATAATATTTGGTACATGCTCATTTATTGTATCAGGGATGAAGCCTGTTGATGATGGTTATGATCAGTCCATTATATCACCTAGCCCCCATACAACTGAACACCCGAATAGGGTTTGTAAACCTTGTAATCAAACTACAGGTCGCAATTTTGAAGATAATTCAATGAAATTTGGCACATGATCTTTTATAATACTAAAGACAAAGCCTATTGAAAATGGTTACCATCGATCCAATATTTCACCTAGCCCCAATACAACTGAATACCCGAATAGGGCTTTTAAGTCCATAGTTATGTTTAATATATTCTTATCTCGACGAAAAACTGCAAAGCCTTTATGACCCTCATGAATATTATAATTATAGGGCCTCATTTGATCCTAGCCCCTATACAAAGCCCCCTCCAAAATTTGACTTAAATGTCCACAATTTTATTCAACAATAAATGGCTTAAGTATATCTGAGGCAAGGTACAATTCAACTTAAATGCTTTATTATGAACACTAAATCACATTTAATTTGTATAACTGGTGTAGGGTATTATATGGACGGCCTCGATCGACTGTAATTCCTTACTTCTTTTTTCAATTTTAAGTGAATTTAATCCTCTGGAGAAAATTTTCTGAATTTTTTGAAAAAGTACCACAATATTTTTAAATTTGTCCCTATTAAATATATATGTTTGTATGATGATCTGATTTCTTGAATTGTGAACAAATAAAATTATAAATACTTCATTTTCAAGATCAAAATCACGATTTTTTGCATTTTAAAAAATATTTCAAATGCTTCTCTAAATTAGACGTATACTTAATATTTGTAATATCAATAAATCATTAACACGTATACGCACAGGTGTCGTTATTAAGAGGCGTACAATTTTACAATGTAAAACTTTACACTCTAAATGAAAAAATTAAAATAATTTTTTTTCTTTTTTTATTTTATATGTTCACAATTTGTGTTCTTTATATCGATAGCTACAACTTTGCCTCAGAGAGTAAATCAAAACATTTTAACGGTTTACAAGATATGAGCCTGAGAAAATTATCATATTTTTGCAAAAATGACACCGAGGCTTCATATCTTTGGGGCCCATAAAAAAGTGCATGACATAGTGATGTCCGAATATGGTAATATTTCCAAAAATAACACACAGTAATAGGTAGTAATCCCCAGAACATAATGTTCTGGGGATTGGTTTATAATTGACCCTATCTACCATATAAAGTCCGAAAATGACTTTAGCTATTATTACTGACTTAAAAATTCCTGTATAACTATGAATTCGACAAAATTTACTTTTATACAAAATCACCCATAAAAGACCTCTTAGAAAAACAAGACATGCATTAATGGTAGATAAATAGCCGAAGTATCAGTATGTATAATTCGGAAATTGAAATTATTGATTTGAGTGATAAAGACTTCGAAAGCATCCCGTGTATAATGGTAAATATACATACATATAGTATGTACGTGTATGTTTATATAAGACTTTATACTTTATATCCGATAGATATTTTTATAGCTTCACTTATAGTGCTTTCCTGTTTTATTATCCTTCCGATGCTAAATTTCTTTTTTTCTGATGATAGTTATGAAGTTTATTTTCTTTTTATTCTTTATTTCTATCTCTTCAAGCTTTGTTATATGTGTAAGTGTATGTGTTTATATTTTTGTTTGCATTTCATTATTCATAACATACACTAATACATACACATACTTTCAAGCCATATATGTATGTTAGTAGCCAGCCTCCAATTTGACTTTTGGGTTATTTGTGTTGCATACGTTATAGTGTTCAGTCAGTTTTGTTTTTCCTTTTTTTTCTCTGTTGCATTTAGTTATTGCTGTTGTGTTGTTGTTTAGAATGCGTTCTTGCTGCAATTTTCCTGCTTGGTGGTGTTGTTGCTGTAGTTTTTCTATTTATTGTGTCACGTGAATATAAGGTTTATTTTTCTTGAATACTCTACAATATGCAATGCTAGTTTTCGAAGGTATTTATAAAGGTTAATTTTAAAAGTAAATGAAACATACTTTTAGCCTAACTAGAACTGGCCGAAATCCGTAAGCACAATTTGCCTTTAGAAAAATATATTCGTAATAAAGGATACAATATGTCGACCTAGACCATAAAACAATATCCTTCAGCCTTTATATGTATGTTTTTGCTTGTACCATCAAATTTTGTTGTCTTAAGCAATGTTTCTTTGTTTTGTTCTTTTCTTACTATAGCTGCGGTATGAAAATTTCTTATATTTACGTTTGCACTTTTTTCGCACAGGTAAAATGTACAGAAGAGAAAAAATAATAAAAAAAAGGAAACAAGTTTTCAACTATTCTAAACATTTTTATGGCTAAATTTCAGAAACTGCAAAAAATAAGAAACCAAAAATATATATACACTAAAAACAGAGAGAAACTCGATAAAACTTTTAACACATTTAATAAATTTTCAAACACCATAAATACATACGCAACATACAAATGCCATTAAATATACAACACTTTTCTGGTGTGTTGCATTTTAATGTTTCTCTTAGTGTGTGTGTGTGTGTGTTTGTTTATATATGTTTTGCTTAATGTAGAAAACATTTTTCAAAATGGCTTTTTCTTGTGGTTTTGAAAATTAAAGTCTTTCGTTGTTGTTCTTTTTGGAAAACCATAAAATATAAGAATCATAAAACACAACAAGATAAAAGAAGTTTATTGAGATTTTAAGTTTTAACATAAATTATTTAATTCTAACGTTTCTTCCTTTTCTTTCAAAGTTTTTCTCATTATAAATTTCTATGTTGTTTTTGTTATATGAGTTGAAGAGAAGATTTTAATTAAGATAAGCTATAGATAGATGCTGGTTTATGGATTTTTGTATAAACTATATTTCGAGGTATTGTTAATATTTTTTTTAAGATAAGTTATAAAAGTCCATATGTCTTTTTGCCAATTGAAGATATTGTTTTTGCTCTGCGAGTTTAGCCATGATTTTGTTTAGGATTATTTGGTACAACTTTTGGCCAAATAATCGAAATAACAACTTTTAAAGTTAAAGTTTTTTAAAAAATTGATTCCGATTTTATATCGCCTATTATTATATATCGACCTTTAAAGGCTTGTCCATGGACATTATGTCACTTTTTTAAAATGTCATAATGTCCATTCGATTTTTTGTCTAAGTGAGTCTAAAGAATTAAAGGATAGAAGGTACATTCCCAGCTTTCATTTGATACCAATATTAGCATCATGCAGCACATAAATATAAATATTTAAAATATTCGTTTGAAATTGTAAGTCCTTTAAACTTTGAAGTCCTTTTATAAGGAGCTGATTATAAATATCGGAGTATGCAGAATTGCTCTAAATGGACTCTAGTTTCACATGCATATCAGCTTTTTCATGTGTGAAAGCTTTTTTTCAAAATTGTTACAGGGTGTAATGAAAGGAGGAAGGATTTATGCTGAATTGTATACCAATACAAATTGTTGTATTAGAGATATACTAGTTTATTTTATGAATTTATGATAAAAACCCCAAATCGGAAGGTCTGGTTGTATGGATGAAATATTGGAACGATTTTAAACATTTTCAAAGTAATTCATTGGGGCGAAAAACACGTATGATCAAAATTTCTTCAAAACTTACGCAAAACTTACATGGAAAGAAAGTCGGACAGACGGATGGGCATGGCTTAATGGACTCTGAAAGTGATTCTGAGTCGTTTGGCATACTTTAAGATGAATTGGAATCGTTACAAATAGGTTAGTCATATCTTAATGCAAATTTTCACTTATTCATTTTGAGATAAACTATTTAAACTGATTCATTTAGTTTATACATCAAAATTGTTTGGTTTTTCATGTTCCACACCTTTAACATGCCAATTGTTTATATGCATTTTTATTTTTGTATTTTTTTTCATTTGTTTTACAGAAATAAACTCAAATAGAAGAAACAAATATTTTAAACAATTGTCTTATGTTGATTCAAGTCACGTAGTATTTGAGCATAGTGCACTTAAATTGTTTAAAGCTTTTATGTTTTATTTTAAGATTTTTTTTGAAATTTTTTTCTCACACAGCATCATCATGGCATCGTCGTATTGTTGTGTTTTTTTTCTTTCTAGAAACAATTTTTAGTCCAATTGCAGATTTGTATGTAGACTGGATTTTGCACTTTGCACAGTGTGTTTAATATTCTGCTGTTTGGCAAATATCGAACTATAAAAAAATATTCATTCATAAGAACTGAGAAAAAATCAAATGAATTGTTATAAATAAGCTAAAGGTAAGAAGCTATAGTGCTAACACCCTACTGCACAAAACTTTGTTTTTTTTAATGTTACATATATTTAAAATTAAGCTTTGTTCTTTAATTATTATAATTAAATGAATTTTTGCCATTTCTATTATATCTTTTAGCTTCGGTAAACTTTTACTTACTGTAGTGTATTTACAAATGCATCACATATAAAATAAATAAACGATATATTTTTTTATGTTCGAAAATAAGCCAAAATTTCTTAGAAAACTGTAGAGTGACATACGTACTCATAAACGGTCAATAAATTTTTATATGAAAAATATGCTTAATAAACCAAAAATAAACGATTAATATCTTTATGAATACGTAGGTGAATATTTAACAAACAAACCAAGTCTGCAATGAAAGAGAAGAAATATTTCATTTAAAATGCTTGTTGATATCTATTTCAATTTTAGCAGCTTCTGTTGGTATTTTAATTAATTATTATAGTTATCGGCATTCTATGTGAGTACTATTTTTATTCTCGCTTTTGCATCAGAATAATATTAGATCCTATTGAATAACCGCATGTGTGATTTCAATGAAATTTAATGGGAATAAACATAATTATATCTGCTGATTTTTACAATTCTATTGATAACTTCAATATGAGCTAGAGAGTGATGCTGAGATAAACGTTATAAAAAATATATTATGTATCTGTATCTATGACTACATAGAATGACAAATTGTGACATAATTTGTATTGGCGTTAAAAATATTAAGTTTCTTAACTCTTTACCTTCGTGAGAAGGGTATATATAATCTGAATCCTTATAGATAGTCGATTAAGATATGTCTGTCTGTCTGTCTGTCTGTCTGTCTGTATGTGTGTCTGTTGAAATCAGTTTTCTGAAGACCCTAGGTATTTTCGGGATCCAAATCTTCAATAGTTCTATCAGTCATGCTTTCGAGATGTTTCCTATTTAAAATCAGCAAAATCCGTCCATTAATTACGGATAAAATCCGAAATCTGAAAATTTCATCATAAAAGAAAATTTTTTGCATGCTTTGTTAAATAAGCAACAACAACACTGCTTATTGGAAAAAGATTTATGTTTGGATGTATGTTGGTTTCATTACGTTGTGCATTTTGTTTCATATGTTTGTATGTCTGTTAATTTCATTGCGTTGTGTATTTCTTTTGTGTGTTTTATTTCGTTTAGCGTTGTTGTGTTTTTGTTTTGCTATTGGTAAAGTAATGATAGAGTCGGGAAAATGAAATTAATTGAAATTTTATAAAATTAATATTTTTTAAATATGTACTGGTGAAGGATATATACGATTCTACAAAGATAATAAAGACTTCTTACTTGTTAATATTATATTGCAATGAAAATATAAAGCACTAAAGTTCGAAAGCAATTAATGATATATAAAAGTCGTCTACAGAAATATGCTGAAACCGAATCTGATATCTGTTTTTTCAATCACCACCATTTTCTTGCAAAATTGCATCGAATATTTTGTTCACATTTTACGGATATTTTATATAATTATAACAAGTAGGAAAGCGTAGTCGGGCATGGTCGACTATATGATACCCTATATTTCAAAAATTATTTGTTTTTCATAAAGAAATTTTGATGTTGAATTTTACCTTAATTAAAATTTATTGATGAAAAACAAAGTTTCTAATAGAGGCTTTATTTGGGAGTAAGGGTCAAATATGGGCCGATTTTCAACAAATTAGGAGGAGCTATGTATTTTTATATAAATGTTAGTTATGCTAATTATCATCGCTATACTAATGGTTGGAAGTCAATTTTTGGAAGTTTAAGTTATTTTTTAGAGGGGGTTTGTATGGGGGCTAGGGTTAAACGACGGCCGATATTAGGTACCGCTAATATTCTCTTCCTTATTGTTCATAAGTTAAATGGAGATTTTCTTAAAATTTTGATATGTATTGAATAAAATTGCAAAAAGTTTGAAACTGCCGTCTGAAGGCTGACTACGGTTTACGCTATATAATGAGAATAAAAACTCAAATTTCAGTTAATACAAATATATTTTACATAAGGACATGGGTTTATTAGAATATTTCACAAAATTTGTTATTTATTTTTAATATTTCTTATGTAAGTATTTCATTTTTGACCGATTTTTGTGTTTTATATGTTACTAGCTATACCCAGTGTGCTTTGTTACCCTAAAAGGAATATGTATAAATAAATACCAGTTTCTATCTATCGCCAATTTCTATCTATCTATAAAAAATTTGAATAATATAAGAGTTTCCAAGATACACGAAATTTTGTATTTAATTTATATATGTTGTGCCAAGCCACCCATTGAAAGTCAGACCGTTATGCTCTAAATGTTCACATGAATTTCAAAGTTCTCCATGTAAAATTTGAAGATTCTAGCTCTAATAGTTTCTCAGATATACGAATTTTTCTATTTGATTCATGTGGGGGCTTCAAGACCCACCAGATGAAAGTCCGTTTTTTTTCGTCCAAAATGTTCAGATGAATATTTAAGTTCTTCTTGCGAAATTTGAAGAATTTAGTTCTATTAGTTTTCCAGATAAACGAATTTTTGTCTTTAATTAATATGGGAGGTGCCGCTCCCCTCATGGGTAGTCCGCCAATTTATTACCCAAAATGTTTAGATGGATGTTAGTTTTTCGTGCAAAATTTGAAGATTCTAACTGTAATAGTTTCCAAGATAAACGTATTTTTGTATTTAATTTATATGGGAGGTGCCACGCCCCCTAATGATAGTCCGCCTACTTTTTGTCCTAAATAATTATATTGACACTAAAGTTGCTCCGATAAAATTTGAGGACTCTAACTGTTATATAATCTAAAATATACGGATTTAATATTTTTTTAATATGGGCGTGGCTCCTCGCCCACTAGGAATTTCAAAATAAAAAGTAGCCTATTACCTATTCCAGATATACAGGAATACGCTGTGAATAAAATCGGTTCAGCCGTTTAGTAGCCTATAACGTTCAAACATATAAACATACAAACAAACACACATACATTTATATATATATATAGATTATATATATTATATGTTATATATGGAACTATAATATATTATATATGGAACTATAGTTAAATATATATTCCAATTATTTGCTGCTAAATTCCAGAAAGATAAATTTAGTGCCAACATTTTTGTAAAAACAGTTTTGCCCTTCAGAGCCGCAGCGCCACCAGTTAACGTGGTTCTATTGTGCAAAATTTTTCCAGAATGCCTTTCTATAACTTTAAGTATAAGTCTAGAGCCTGAAAAGGCCTCTATTCGCAACTTCTATAAAACTACAGAATTTTGTATTTGGAACTCAAGTATAAAGTCAGAAGGACCAAAAGATGAAAATGTGGAAAATTGGTGAACCACTTTTTTATTTCCATATTCGGAATCAGCCCACCAAATAATACTGGGATTAGTGAAAATTATTTAAAAAGTTTTTTCATCGTTGGCCTGTGTTATTATAAAGTTATGATAAAAGGCTAGCAAATAAAACAACATTATATAAAAATTATTTTTATTTCAACATTATTTTTACTTTATTTCTTGTATGACATATTTTATTTTGCAGTACATTATGTAATAATTTAATGATTTTTGCTATGAATTTATGAATAATTTCATTGACATTTTCTTTGGTTGTTTATAGTTTACATTGGTTAAGTTTTTTGATTTATGGTTTTGCTATTTTGATTTATTTTATTATGGATTAATTATGTGAGAATAAAACAATAATAAAATGTTTTTTTATTTAAAAATTTAATTAGAAATCTTAAAATCAAAAAAGTAAAAATTTGATTTATCTTACTAAACATACCCGTAATTTGAAACCGATGTCTTCTGATCGGGATTTTTGAACTATTATTTGGCCAAACTATTTTTTTTTTAATTTTTTCCAAAATAGCAAGAAAGCATGAGACTTTCCTTTAAGAGCATTTAAAAGCATAGTGGAATGCGATTTATCTATCAAACTTAATGCTGTTGAACTCAAGACAAAGATTTTTAAACTTTTAGCATATGCACTATTTTAATTTTTCCAATTCAATTATCATTTGGATCGGAAGACTTCGGTTCCAAAATTTGGGTAACTTGACAAGAAATCCCTCATAGAGACTTAGAAAAGACTTAAAATAAAGCGAGTAAATTGAAAATTTTGAAATTTGTATGAAAGTAAATTCAATGAAGGAAATATAAAATTGGGAGATACCTACACTTTCTAAGAATTCATTGACTTGACTCCTTTGTGATGTTATTATCCTTATTTTAAAACTACAACACATATGCATTGATAAGAGTATAAAATATGTTGGAAAATATGCGATATCAAATTTAATACTTTTTAGAAAAACTCTTAAAAATAAGAACTTTGAACCTCGTAGAATCAAAACCGTTACGATTTTGAAATTTTTGACAATTTAAGTTTTTCTTTTGTGAAAACATAATAGTCCATTTATTTTGAAAACTAGAAGATATTGGCCAAACAGCGATAATTTGTGATCACTTTTATCTCCCATTAAAAATCTATTTTTTGAGTGAAAACTTAAAAGCCCATTTAACTTGGAAACTAGAAGAAATGGGTCTAAAACAACGCCCGATTTGAAATTTTCCATTTAACATGGAAATACAGGTGGTATGAGTAATATTTTTGTTTGATGAAAATACATTATCGATTTGTCCCATTGGAAATCTAAAGCTATAACAACATAAAATAATTAAACCATAAAAAAATAAAAATACTTCAAATACAAATGTTTTACGTTTTATAACTGTGGGGAATAGAAAATCAATTCCAAATATAAAAATACAAATTAAATTGCTGCTCTTTTGGTCGATTCTAAATTTTTAGTACGTACTCGTACAATGATTTTATTAATATTATTTTTTTGTTATTAGGTTTATTTTAAATTATAATTATAATAATGATTATAAAGCTATGTATAAATGTGTTTGTGATTGAAATACACACATGCACGAACACGTTGCAAATATACTAATTTATTTCTAACATTATGTTTGATTTGAGATTTGTGTTTTCTGCTTTTGATTTAATTATTATTGTATATGTAGGTGTATGTGGTATGTGTGAATGAGATGGATATGAGAATGTATTTACGCTTTGTGTATTGTATAGGTATAAATTTATGTCTGTTTTAATTTTTATGTTAGTTTTATGTTTCTGTAATGATTATTTCTATTGATATTTTATATACAGACGACATACACAACATTTTTTTTTTTTTAATTAAGCTTCTATGAAGTTTAACACAATATAATTTTTCCATTTATTTCTAAAACATGTTCTATAATTCCTTAATTATTTTTATTTCATTAATTATATTTAACAGTTATTTTTTCTAGAATCAATTTATAAATATATATATATATATATATATATATATATATATATATATATATATATATATATATATATATATATATATATATATATATATATATATATATATATATATATATATATATATATATATATATATATATGTATGTATGTGTATAGTTTAGTTATGTCAACATATTGAAATGTTTTTTATTAAACAAAACAAGTCATTTATGTCATATAAAATATATAATTGTTATTGATATTTAAAGGAATGATTTTGAAAGATTTTCGGTATTTGTTAAGTTGTTTTTCTCAAGTTCTCAAGCACTAAAGTTACACACCAAATAGTCAATGAATTTTGGGTGTTCTACTATATGATATAAGATTATGATGGAGTAATTTCCTCTAATGAGTCACCGAAGCGTATGATGAATGCATGTGAAAGGAGAGCTTATATGGAAGGTAGGGTCAGTTATCGATCGATCCTCTTAAAATCTTGCAGATCAATTTTCGCTCATACAAAACTTCATTCTGTCGAATTTCATCGCTGTACTCATAGTTTTAAGTCATTAATGAGCTTTGAGATCGTTTTCTGAAGGGGATCTTAGATAGAGTTAATTATGAACCGATCCTCCTCAAATTTGTTAGAGAGATTTTGGGTCAAATCAAACTTATTTCATAGCTATACTCATATTTATAAAAAAGTTATGCTAAACGTACACCGATATTGCTCATTTGTTCAGTCCTCTAGCTCTTTCCGTTCGGACTCTATCGTGCTTTTAAAAGACAGACAGACAGCTTGATCATCTTAGAATTTAATAAGGATCCAGAATATATATACATTAGTGGGTCTATGACCAATATTTATGTGTTGCAAACGGAATGACAAAATCAATATTCCCTTTTTAATGGTAGGTATAAAACAAGTACAACAACAAGTAAGAAATTATAGTCGGGCGTGACCGACTAGATGATACCCTACACCAGTTATGAATATTAAATGTGTTTTACTTTTCATAATAAAGCATTTATCTTGAATATTACCTTGATTCCGATTAATTTATGCAATTTATTGACGAAAAACTAATTTTCTGAAAGAGGCTTTATATGGAGGATAGGAGCAAATGTGAACCGATCCCGATAAAATGGGCTGATAGATTTATATTTATATAATATTTATATAAATTTTGTCTGTCATTGCAATAAGAGTGTTAATAAGTGAATTCCGGATATTCAAGTCACTTCCCGAAAGGGGCTTTGTATGGGGGCTAGGGTCATTTCAAAATTCGGCAAGGTCATCGAGGCTTGAATAAAACTTAGTTGTGCGAACTTTTGTTAAAAAATTCATATTATACATAATTATGAGCTCAAAAGGCATTTTTGGGGGGTTCAGTTGTATATGGGCTAGGTGAAATAATGGACCGATTTTAAAGATTTTCAATCGGATTCGTCCTTGTACTTTGATAACAATGTTTACATGGACACAAGGACGGTCGGACGGACGGACATCGTATCGGTATTCTTAAAGGTGGGTATGGTATTCTTAAAGGTGGGTATGGTACTAATATTTTAGTGCGTTACAAACATCAGCATAAACGCATAATACCCTTCCTACTATAGTGGTGTATGGTAAAATAAACAAGTAAGAAATTATAGTCGGGCGAGGCCGACCATATAATACCCTACACCAATTATAAAAAAATGTGATTTAGTGTTCATAATAAAGAATTTAAGTTGAATTGTACCTTGCCTTAAGCCATTTTATTGTTGAATAAAATTGTGGACATTTAAGTAAAATTTTGAAGGGGGCTTTGTATAGGGGCTAGGATCAAATGAGGCCCTATAATTATAATATTCATGAGGGTCATCAAGACTAGTATAGAATTTGGTTTTGCAGCTTTTTGTCGAGATAAGAGTATATTAAACATAACTATGAACTTAAAAGCCCTATTCGGGGGTTGTATTGGGGCTAGGTGAAATGATGGACCGATTTTAACCATTTTCAATAGGCTTTGTCTCTAGTACTATAGAAGATCATTCAATTATCTTCAAAATTGCGACCTGTAGTTTGATTGCAAGGTTTACATGGATGGACAGACAGACAAACAGACTAACAGACAGACTGATCGGTATACTTTAAGGTGGGTATGGGACCAGTATTATTGTGCACTACAAACATCAGCACAAACCCAATATTCCCTCCCCACTAAAGTGGTGTAGGGTACAATAAAAAGTAATAACACAAAAAACTTGGAACAGTTGAGATCGTCTGCATTATGTTTGATTTTCAAAATTCATTCTTTTAAATATCATTTTTGTTAAAAATAATAATATATTTTCAATATGCATATCGTATATAAATATATACTGTATGTATATTTATTATTAATATACATATATAGATTTAGTTCTTAAACATTTTCAACTGCATTATTTTAATATATACATTATGTTATATTTTGGTTTTTATTTTCATTTACTAAAGTTTAATTTACTATAACTAAAACTTAAATCCTTTCGGATTGTATTCTCTACATACATGTTAAGTACTTTTTTTGCATATTTTATTTATTTTATATTTTAAAATATTGTACATAAATAACTGTGTGTATGTTAAGTTTTGTGCATTTTTCACTTAAATATACATGTTTTATAAAACAAACTATTTTGTTTAGTTATATTTTTATTTTCTTCTCTCTGATGAATTTTTTGATTATATCTCTGGTGCATCATTTAGTATCTAACATTTAACTAATATTTTTTTTTAACAAATTCTGTAGCCCTAGCCTGTTTTTTTTTTAAAGGAAAGGGCGCCGATTTCTATGTTGCTATGGTTATGAAAAATATTTTTTTTATTCAATTAATATTTCTATTATAAATACAATTTAATATCTAGCTATTTGTTTCAAAAATTTATGCTAATATTATTTTTTATTCTTTTTTATGCTGGTATTAAATTTAGTTTAATATTAGTTTTTCATTCTAATTTTTCTGTTTTAGTTTTATGTTTTTTTGGTTGGTTATTTTAATGGTTGTTATCTATACATCTAAACAATTTTATTAAAATATTTTTAGTATTATTATTTTTATTTATTTTAGTTTATTTTATGTATATTTGTTATGCTGTTAGTGTATTAATAATGTAACAGTTTGGTTTTTAGAAATTTGCATGTTTTTGTTAAATAATTAAAAAAAATAAAGCTTATTCAGATGACCACATGGTTATATTTGGACAAATAAAATATTTTTGTTAAATTAAAAGGAAGTTTATGTATGTTAAAGGACGGATAAATATCCATGTTTAATTGATTTTGTTTTTATGTCTAATGTGAATGTCAGTGAGAATTTATTATAATTTGAATTAAATAAATGGCTAAATATTAACCTCCTTATTCATAAACAACATTTTATTTTATAAAAGGTTTATTAAACAAAATTTGATTTGAGTTATAAACAATATATTTTCTGTCTTACAAATAAGAGTTTGATTCTGATTTCATTTTTAAAAAGAATATTTCAAGGATAATCTTGTTTAAGAAAACAATTTTTTCTCCCAAAATAAAGAAACTTTTTTTTATCAAAAATGCTAATTGCTTTTCTTTTAGCATTGAGAAAGCTTTTCCAGAAAATATTATTTGGTAAATGTAAGTCAATGCTTTTTTTCATTATAAAATATTTTTTATAAAAAAATATTAAAACCGTTACTAAAATGGTTGTATTGCAAAAGGATTTATTAACAAATTATACTTTTTTGCCTAAAAAACATTTTCCGAAAAAATTCTTATAAAAAAAATTTATACTGAATGTTTTTTTATAATTTTTTTCTCTTAGAAAAGTTCGCTTCTCAAAACGATTTTTCATTAAAAAGCTTCATAGATTAGAAACGTTTTATAAGCTTATTTCACTAAAATCCATTTTGACTGAAATATGTGCCAAAGAAGAGGGGTTATATTGATTTTGCTATTCTGTTTTGTAACACATCGAAATACCGCCCATAAAGTATACATTCTGTGTCCTTGTAAAATTCTAAGATGATCTAGACATGTTCGTCCGTCTGTCTGTTAGTTGAAGGCATGATAGAGACCTGAGGAATGGATCTAAAATTTTTTACTAAAATTTTGTACATTGATCAGAAATATTTGTTATTGAAAATGAGCATTATTGGTCTATGTTTTCACATAGCTCCCATACAAGTGGTCCTAAGGAATATGGTTAAAATTGTCATAAAATATTTAATTGGGCATTAAATGTGATGAAATTTTGCACAAAATAAGAAATGTATAGAATGGCTGACTTAAACCTATAATTGACCCTTCTCCCTATAGAAGCCCCCCTTGAGAAAATTACTTTAATGCTCATAACTGGCTTAAAAATAACAATATAGCAATTAAATTCGACACAAGTAAGTTTTATAGGAACATAAATCTGCCTACTTAATATTTAAAGGATCGGAACATATTTACTTAATCAAACCCTCATATAAGAATACCTTGAGAAAATTACTTTAACTCTCATAACTGTCTTTAAAATAACAGTATATCTATGAAACTCTATATGAACAAGTTTTATAGAAACTAAAATCTCCCTATTTAATGTTATAAAAATCGGTCTATAATTGACAGAACCCTCACAACTTTAAAATATACCCTTCAAACATTGACCTTAAAGTTCATAACTAGCTTAAAAGTAATAGTATTCCAATTAAATTCAACACGAACAAGTTTTATAGAAACAAACATTTCGCTACTTAATTTTATAGGAAGAGGTCCATTAACGACCTTACTCCTTCTATAACGTTCCCTGTATAAATTGACTTTAATGCTAACTAAACTAGCTTTAAAATATCAGTATGTATTGCAATGAAAGTCATCAGAATTAAGTTTTGTGTGAATCTTAATCTCCCTACTTAATTTTACAATCATTGGTCCATAACTGACCCTACCTCCCATATAAGGTCCCCTTCAGAAAATGACATAACTATTTTGAAAATACCAATATAGCAATAGAGTTCGTCGTAAACAAGTTTTAGAGAAAATCAAATCTCTCTGGTAAAGTTTATTGGAATCGGCACATATCGGGTCTTGGAAACGCTGATAACTTTCTTCAAAAATCTGAAATGGTGATGAGATTTGATACAATGTGGCTGTATTCCGAAAATCACCACATATTACTACCGATACACTATAACACAATTCAACATATATGAATTATATGAATGTGTAATATATATACTTAATTTTATAAGAAGAGGTCCATTAACGACCCTATTCCTCATATAAGGTTTCTAGCATAAATTGACTTTAATGCTAACTAAACTAGCTTTTAATTATCAGTATTATAATTAAAGTCTTCACAGTGAAGTTTTGTGGGAACCACTCCCTAATTAAGTTTTATAATCATTGGTCCATAATTGACTCTACCTTCCATATAAGGTCCCCTTCGGAAAATGATATAACTATCTTGAAAATAGCAATAGAGTTCGTGGTAAACAAGTTTTACAGAAAATCAAATCTTTCTGTTAAAGTTCATAATCGGGCAATATCGGATCTAGGAGACGCTCATAACTTTCTTTGATTTTCCATACCATTAAAAGAACTTTTTTAGATCTGAAGACTACCATTAAATATTTAAGCACAACTCTATTAGAAAATTTTTTCTCAACTAAAAGTCTTTTCATTTAAAAGATTTTATTGTTTATGTTTTTGTTTACTATAAATTGCACCAGGTGTATGAAAAACTATACCAAATTATATTGGAAAATTTCAAATTAATTACAAAAGAATTTAAAATAATTACTGAAAGCTTTCGACATTATAAAATTATATTAGTTATCATAAATAATAACTTTTAAGAACTACAAATGAAACAAAGCTCAACCTCAAATGAATAATAAATGTATCTTTATGCAATCAATGTAAAGCCAGTTTTCTTATGTTTTTTTAATCGCTAAATTTCAGTTTAATGTGTAAATATGTCTACGTTTATTTCAATATCACCTACTTAATGCTACATACACACAATACACTCATGCATAAATTTTATTGTACTTAAACAGTACTTATATATTTATTTTATATATAATTTAGATTATATCTTATACATTAAATAATTGCTCTTTTTTATTTATAAATATACTTTTTTTTTTGTTAACAATTTATATATGTATGACATTATGTGTATTTGTATTAAAGTTTACTTATGTATTATATTTTGGTTTTCTTAACCAACAAGCCAACAATGTATGTAAAGATTTTAAATTGTAATTATGGAATATTTATGATGATGATCTTTGTACATGTCCGTTGAAGAAGCGAAATCGTTGTTTAATACCTGCTGCTGATAAACGTAATAAGGATAATGATTTCCATATTGTAATTGCTGCTGTTGTTGTTGTTGTTGCTGCTGATGAGGATGGTGATGTGGCAGACATTTTAATGTTGCCTGCTGTACATATAAAGGCGCTGCTGAATTATTAGTTGTAGTTGTTGCTGCTGCAGTTGTTGTAGAATTATTAGTAGCTAATAAAGCTTTTGGACAAGCACACGGCATTAAACTCGTATTTAAGTTTCCTGCGGTAGCTGCTGCATAACAAGCATCTCCTATGATAGGAGGTCATCATGGCAGCTACACAAGTAGACTCGGTGCCAGCCATTCATCTTCTGCAATCTATAAAATATTGAGAATTTGTAACATCATCATTTAATCAGTTTAATTGAATATCAATAAGTAGGATTTATAAAGTGCTTGTGTTAGAGGACTTTTATATTATATTACAGGGTAGAAGTAGAGGAGTTAAAATGTAGTATTCTTTTATTTTTAATTTTACCTGAGGATTGACTTGATACTGTTGCATGGGATATGCTACAACTCCAGCAGTTTGTGGTAGGGAATTACTAACAGTTTGCGTAATTTGTGGTGCTGTTGTTCCGGGTAAAGGTGCTTGGGCTGGTATACTTTGCCATGTAGCTGGCACTTGAACACCCATTCTAAAAGAAAATTAAAGAAATTAAATTTATTGGTTAGCGTAATTTCAATGGTTAGAAGATGATACAAAAGTGACTTAAAGTTGTTATACATAAAAATCAAAATGGCTAACATGGGGATTTTGTAGAGAAACTCTAATTTTAAGCGTAATTATGAGTTTCAGTTTATTGTATGGTTATCCTGTTGTATGGAGGCCAACAAGGTGAACTTTGCGCACATGCTTGATATGAAAAGCCAGTATGACGAATAAAAGTACATGGCTTAAACGAGTCAGGAAGTTACTCTAAGTTGATTAGTATATTAAATGGGGTACACGACCAACATTTTTGTATAATACAAAATCAACAGGAATTTATAATACCGTCTCCACTATAGTAATGTATCGTTTAAAATAAGTTTTGAACGTTTTTAAAAATAAAATATAACAGTTTTGCTATAATTCATAATTATGAACATATTCTAGTCCAAACTAGTTTAAGATCTCAATTGAATGCGTTTTCAATCAGTTAAAAGAAACCAAGTGTTCAAATTTCAAATTCTATTCCTCTGAAAAATTTTAATAGGTCAACTAATCTATTAAATCAGGGAACAAATGAGTACTAACTGAACCCATTCTTCAATGTAAAAAATTAAAAAAAAATATAATTTTAAACATTATCAAATTTAACAATTTCTTTCTACATTTATTTCTTATAACATTAACTGCTATTAACCAGTAATAAGCAAGTAATAAATTTTATTTAATGTATTATAAAATAAAAGATTAAACAGAAAGTTAACTGACTGCAAAATGATATTAGCTTACCCCATAAAACCTTGCTGATAACCGCCAAACTGTCCAAATGTTGTAAATCCTTGCATTCCTTGTAAGTATTGACCCGGCTGTAAAGCATTTGCTGCTGTTGTCGCTGTTGGGGCTGCTGTAGCAGCAGCAGCAGCTGTTTGGTATGCAGTGGGTGCTGAAGGATACCAATATCCGGTTACGTGTTGTCCATAGGCTGCTGCTGCAGCAGCTGCAGCTGCTGTACCAAACGGAAATCCGTGTCCGAGTGCTTGACTTGCTAAGGCAGCCATATGTAATGGTTCGCCACTTTCTTTGCCCCACGCACACTTGACCAACTGTTGATTTATCTCCGTATTGTGTAGAGCAACAATTGCATGTGTTGCCGCTTCCTTAGTAGAGTATCTACAACAAATGAGAGAGAGAATATGTGAGTTTGTGGCAAGCAGTGTTATTCATTTGTATATAAATACACATACATGGTACAAATTGTACGAACAAATAACTATTCATTCAATTTAACTTAAAAATCATTGAAATCATGTACGTTGTAATGCACATGGTCATACATTTATACATATAATGTCAGAAAAATATATATAAATATTTGTATGTCTTCAGTACATATGTATGTAAGCAAGTGTAGGAAGTATTTTTCTGTTAAATACACAGAATGACCTTAATCGGTAGGAGGAAAAAGTCATCACTTCATTTTCATTGACGTTTTTACGATATTAATTCAAATGGTAGTGGGATTTAATGATTATTAGCCTCGCTGGCTTTTATGGATGTTGAATGTTTCAGTTGCAACTGTTTTATTAAAATAATGATCTTTTGTATTAAACAATTACATTATATTGGAAATGACTTAACGTTTAAAGAAATATTTTAAATTGATTTTTAAATTTTTAAGAAATTTTATAGAATAATATTTAACAATCTTTAATAAAAAAGGGCCTATTGCAATATGTTGTTAAGGCAAATAATTCGAGTAATAAGAATTTTATTACTTTTTTACAGCAAGTGCTTAAAACGTTCTTTGTAAAATTTATTTTTTTAACATAAAATAATGATGTAACAATCATCAAAAAATCATAAAAATATTGCCAACTAATGTGCAAATCCAAAACCAAAATTTGGCATATTTCCAGAATATCTATAACAAATTATACAATTCTCCACATATAAATTACCTGATTGTAATTAAAATAAAGAAATATTTAAAACAGAAAACCTTACCTTACAAATGCATAACCCTTATCCTTGAACACACGTATCTCTTGTATCGTACCGAATGGTGAAAATGTTTTTTGTAAAATTTCCTCGCTTAGAAAGCCAGCCAACGTGCCATTCATGCCACCACAATATACGGTACAATTTGAGGGGCTGCTCTGATTGTAAACCTCATCGAATGTTAAAGGTTTGCTATTGGCTGAAATGATTTATTATGGATATTCATAAATTAAATTGGAAAATTAAAAAAAAGGTAATAAATAAGTATATAGAATGAAATTTCTATTATGTTGTTACCCCTTTTTAATATAAAATAATTTGTATTATTTTTTTTATATAAAATTTAATTAAAATGCATTAATACTAACCATCTGGTTTGGCGTTTGGCGGTTTTCTTGTTGCCCAATTCGTACGTATTGAACGTGAACCCAACCATTGACCATTCATGGCTGTGATGGCGGTTTCCGCTTCCTGCAAAACACACAAAAAAAAAAGGGAAAACATTGAAAATAATAGCGCGAACACTGAACAAAGCAACATAAAAGTAAAAAAATAGAGGATAATAATAAAAATTGCAATAAATAAGTAAATGTATAAATTGTATAAAACGTATATCCGGTCTTTTTCAAATAAAAGACATGGGGTTTATGTTTTCTATTGTTCCATTCTAGGTTTCTTGTTGTTGTAATTGTAAGTTTTCTCTTAGTATTTAACCTTTTATTTTTCAATAGAATATTGTAAATATTTATAAACAAAATAAAAATTTAATTTAGATAATATTTTGTTAATGTTAGAAAAGAAATCCTACAAGTTCCCAGCAAAAATTCGGTAATGATTTTCAGTTGTAACTACTTAGCTATTAACATACTTTTCAATGACTACTACATATCGTCCTGATTACATATAAGTAGTCTTATAACGTCTTATTAATAATGTGTTATATAAATACTTTCTAATTCATTAGTCATTTTCTCCGTGAAGCTATAGAAGCTGTATATGTTTTTACGTAATATTTACATTGACCACTCTTTCTAATTACTTGTAAGCAGTTATGGTAAGTAGTTGTTTCCAATGACATCACCATGTTAAAATAATGACTTAAAACGCTATTATAAGTAATATAAATGATCCTTATATGGGAGTTGTGACCAATTATGGACCGATCAAGAAAAAATTTCGTATAATGATTTATATGCAAAAAAAAATTCAAGTCGAATATTACTCTAATAGATTTATTAATTAATAAAATATGTGCGTTTAAGTGATTTTCAGAAGTGGACCTTATATAGGAGCTATGACCAATTACAGGCCTCTCCAGAAATATTTCGTAGAGTGATTCATATGTATGTACACAAAACATATTTGTGTCGAATTTTCTTAAGATAACTTTATTTGACAATGAAATATGTGAGTTTAAATAATTTTCTGAAGAGGTCCTTATATGGGAGCTATGACCAATAATGGACCGATCCGGGGAAAATTGGTATTATGATTTATATATACACAAAACATATTCAGGTTAAACTTTATACCGATAGCTTTATTTGTCAATGAAACATATGCGTTTTAGTGATTTTCGGAAGTGGACCTTATATGGGAGCTATGATCAAATATGGTACTATCCGAGAGTGATTCATACGAAACATATTTGTGTCGAATTTTATCAAGATACCTTTATTTGACAATGAAATATGTGCGTTTAAGTGATTTTCTGCCTTATATGGGAGCTACGACTAATAATGGACCGACCCGAAAAGAAATTTGGTAGAATGATTTGTATGTGCACAGAACATATTCAGCTCGAATTTTATCACAAAAGCTTTATTTATCAATGAAATATGTCCGTTTAGGTGATTTTTGGAGGTGGACCTTATATGGGAGCTATGACCAATTGTGGACTGACTGAGATCTACGTTGGTAGTATGATTTCTATTCATATTATATTTGTATGTGCAAAATTTTTGTGTTGATACCGATATATTTTAGGGAGTTATTAACGGTAAACTAACGGTAAATTGTGTGACGAAATATCTTTGGTAGTTTCTGAGAAAACTACTTAAGAATTGGGAGAAAAACCGTTATTTTTTTTCGAGGTAGTCTGAAATTTTTTGTGTGAATTTCGTGAATTTCTACTGCTTCGTTTTAACGTGAGCGTGTTTTACACAAACAGACAGACGGACGGACAGACGGACGGAAATCTACTCAGAATTTCATAAAGCTCAAGAATATATATACTTTGTTAGGTGTCAGATGTATATTTCTTGGTGTTACACACGGAATGACAAAGTTATATATACCCTCTGATGGTGGTGGAGGGTATAAAAACAGTAAATTTCAACATTTTTAACTAAATTAAAATAGGTTTTTGTTGGTCAAATAGGCCGAAACATGGAAAGCATATGTTTTCATAAAGATTTTCGGAAATTGAAGTTTTTTTAAAAAAATTCTAAAGCTGTTAAAAAAATCTATAAATCGCAAGGTTTCGCTAAAAGTGGCATTTTTGTTTTACATTTACAATTTCGAAGTTAAAAACTCAAAAGAATTTTAAAATTTTCATGAATTTTAAGGTATTTTTAGAACATAATCTTTTAGAATTTCGAAGATAGCGACGTTGATTTTAATTGTAGAAGTGTAAAATTTAGCAGGAACGTGTATTTTAATACAGTGCATCATAATCAATCAAAAAGTCGATTTTGATTTTTTTTGTAATTTAGGGCCTTTTGGATTTAATATGACGATATATAAAACTGTGTGTTAGTATGTTTGTTTGTTTGGACTTTATAGACAACTAAACGGCCAAACCGATTTTTCTGAAATTTTCATTGTGTCTTCCCCGATGTCTGAACGAAACTATATGCTACTTTTTACTTTCGCACTTCAAGTGGGAGACGTGCCACGCCCACTTACAAAATAAGTATTAAAAGTCGCTTATCTCATAAACTGCAAGAGCTAGAGTCCTCAAATTTTGTATATAACTTTGATATCTATATGTATACATGGGAATAAAATTGGCAACCTAGCTAAAGTGGGCGTAGAACCTCCCACATATATCTGAGAAAATATATCGGAGGAATTTTGGTATCAACTTAAACGGGGCGTGTACTTTTATTAGGGAAAAAATCGTATATCTGGGAAACTGTAGGAGCTAAAATTTTTAAAAAATCGTAAAGTGGGATTTTTATTTATATTAACTTTAGGATAGCAAAGCACACAGCTAGTATAGCCAGTACAATTTGGCAAAAGCACAGAGGTTGTGCTTTTACAAGTTAAAGTTGTATCCTTTCTTAATCTAGAAAGTCTTGAAGGGAATTAAGTGATAAATGTGATCTGTTCACAACTAGACTATAAAAGAGTTTATTGGAGGTATAATTAATTTAAAATATATTAATCTTTTTTTAAGTATAAAATTTAAGGTTTATTTATTTTTTTATAATTTTTTGTTGTTAAATAATCCAATTAGGCTAATTTTTTATTTTCTTTTACGTTAACACAATATATTAAATAAAATTACTTTTTATACCAGCTTTAAAAAACTGCTATTTAATTATAATATAGCATTTAAATCCTTTTATATTTCAAGTAATAATATTCTAACTTATTGATGTAAAATATTAAATATCTTCTTCTTTCAGTCATTTTAATTTCATGTTAAGCTTTCTTAAGATTACAAATTTTCTACAGTCTATTGTCTTCAAAAGACAATCACTTAAGTACATGCATGCGTATGGCTATACACACATAACCTCCATTTTCCCAGAAGTGACAACATCCGTTAAAGATTTCAGTTAAATATCTAATCGATAAATTGAACAATTGTATTTGGATAAAAGTTACTTCACTAAATGGAATTCTTGTGCGTATCTATTAAAGTTAAATATGTCGTCTTATTTATTTATGGTAGTGGTAATTGTTGTCAATATGTTATGTATATATGTGTGGAAAAGATGGCCAGATATTTAATGGCTGAATAATATAATAACAATAATTAAACAGGTTCGAAATTTCGTGATATAAAAATATATTTTGTTTTAATTTGTTATTTTCAAAACAAATACAAATTTTCACAAAAAATTAAATAATTATAATTTGTTTCACAAAAAATTATATAATTTGATTTTGCTTAAATTTAATTTTCCAACATATATTGAAAGCCTGGAAATTTCTTTAAAAACAACACTATAAATCGTTGCAAATATAAACATTTCTAAAAGTCATTAACATTGAAATAGTATCTGGTCACTCCTTTTCTTTTAGCAAATCTATTAATACAAACAATGTTGTAATGCCAATATTAAACATACTTCCATTCTCCTACACACTTGGCGATAAACACACATATGTATGTGTAAATACATATGTATATAGTAGATCCATTACCCTAATGTAATAGTTAAGGTTATTGTTTTGAAGGTCATACTGAAAAAGAGTGTTTAACACAAAAACATTCTAACATATGTATGTATGTGTGTGCGATTGTTGAGACAAATGTACATGTATGTCTCATTGTATAAATAAATATTTGCAAAAATAATAGAACTACTTACTAACACACATATAGATACATACATATAGTAGTATCTTTACACATAAATAAAATGTTATACATAATAGGAAACCTTAAGGGATCCATTGTCTTTGATGTTGATTTTAATGAGCATCATGGGATTATTTTCATAAAAGCAGATTACGATTGTTTGGTTGTATGGCAAATCTATCTTTAGCACATACATATACATAAGTATATGAATTATACAAAGTAAAGTTTCTCTTTTGCTCATTTTTCCTCTATTTTAGTAAATTCAATATTTAAAATAAAATGTTTCAAAATAAGATTATGGATAGTAGTAGCAGAAGTTGTGAATGAGTGAATATTCAAGGGAAAAAAACTTAAAACAAAATGTGTAAAGAGTGAAAAGAGGGTTGAAAATAACAAAACTTTTAAATTAATGGTAATAGACTGACAACTTTTCTTTCGTGTTTTTAAGTGTTTATTGAGAAACCCAGCAACATTTTCGTACATCTTAGATGTTTATACAGGAAGTTTATACTAACACTACAAAGGTGCTTGGTGAAACTTTGCTTCAATTTCTTTAGACTTCGACGCCTCCGATATATTAAAATATTATTTATTTTCTTACATATGCCCCTAGCATCCCACTAAGTGACCACAGAGCTCTTAAAGAAAATGGTCTAAGCTTTCTTTTGAGTAAAAAAAATACAACAAAAACGTCCATTTTGTAAAAATAGGGTACAATTAAGTGCCAAATATTGAAAAAAATCTTATTTTCAAGTTAAAAAATATTTTTTTTTTTGTTAGATATCCTACTAGGATCATATTATGGGACTATAAAGACCTTCAAGGAAATTGTACAATCTTTCTTTTAAACAAAAAAAGTAAAAGGGCCCATTTTGAAAAAAATATAAAAAAAAATATTTTTTTTTGAAAGAATGAAGAAATAACTATCTGAACTGACCGATTGAGCTGAAAATTTGTGTCTGGCCTACTATCCCATAGTATGCAAATTTCATACAAATCGGAAGACATCGATTTTAAAAGTTGGGTCACTTGACACGATATATATTTTTTGAATTATATAGATATTTTTTGCAATCAAGTTGTTTTATATATAAATTTAAGAATTTTTTTTCCAAAATTTTTAATTTTGACTGGACATAACTTCTAGATAGAACCACACTGGGTTTTAAATTTTTGTAGGTTTGCAACCCTAATTGTTTTTAATATAATGACATCGAAGAATTATATTTCGGAAAAAAATTTTGTGAAGTGAGGTTGGTGAAAATAGGATGCAAAAATTTTAATATTTCTGAAACTAAACGTGTGAGAAGAGAGAGCACAAATTGATATAAATTAACTTTTTAGATTCAGCATTACCGTAAAAAACACTCTTACTTGTTATTGTTTAAAAGTCTTAAAAACTTTGCTGGGTTTGCCATTTTTTAAAAACACATTAAACTTTTTAAGGTCTTTAAACTTCTTAAATCAACAAATAAATAGAGTGACAAATTAAACCAATAAGAAATAAAAATAAAGTCGAATGCAAATTACATAAATTTATATTGAGTATGTGTGCGAAAAAAGAAATGTTTTCATTTACAAATTACCACAAAATTGAATCTTTAATATCCCATATGATGATATTGCAGGCAGTACAGTTGCAACTGCAACAACGATGTAATCGTTGTTTGTGCATTATTTTGTACGTGTAAGTTTGTTCAATTGTGTATTTGTATATGGTAGGTGTGTTTTTGTGTGTGTGTGTGTGTGTGTGTTAGTATGTGGTTTCAATACATATTAAAGAGCACAACGAAACGTTTTCATACATTTGCCATTTCATACAAGGGCATCGAAAATTATAATTTCAATTTCACATAAAAGGTAATTCGTGCGAATCAAACGTGATTCATGTTAAAATGATTGCAAGTGCCACAACCATAGAAAATTGTATTGTATCCTACCATATACATACATACATATGTAAGTATGTATACACTTTTTATTACTAGGAAGGTGCCTCTTTAAAATTTTGATTGGCTTACTTTCTATTCGATACATTTATGTATTTGGTATTAAAAATAACCAAAAATGTCATAAAAATAACTTAAATCCTCATAACTTGAGAAATTATAACTTGAAATAACTATTTTTTTATTGGTAGTCAAGTACATACTAATATAAATATACTTTTAAAACAACTCGCGAAACTTTTGATCTATAAGAACAGATGCATGTACCTAATTTAAATTTTTTAAATATTTTTGAGCCCTACTAATGTCAATATGTATGTATATTTTTATGGTAGAAGTAAACGAACAGAAATAGGTATTACATTTAAGGTAATAACAACATTGCAACGATGCTTTGTTGATAATGCTGATGAGAGTATGAATGTGATTGTATTTGTATAAAAATATTTAAGGGTATACACTTAAAGAATAAATATTACACATTATATTTTCCGTGTTCTCATCCAAAATTTCTTCGATTTTTCAGAATTATGATTCTTTAAATTACTTGCACTGAAAATCAAAAGAAATATTGATAAAAATTTACAAAAATGAAGTTTTCAAATAATTTCTTTGAGTGTAAAAACGACAACAAGGCATCAAAATTTACTTGTGGTATACGCCGAATGTGTGTATGTGTGTTACAACTTTAACTTATTTCCTTGTTTTTCTTTATACCCCACTAATCATTAGTGTGATGGGTTTTTGCGGAAGTTTAGAACGTATAGAAAAATTGGTCCTGTCCACAGCTTAAAAGAAATAATAATTTTTCGATTTCTATGCATCTATCCACCTGTTCGTCTTTCCTTTGTCCATTCATGTAAAACTTGTCCTCAAAGTATAGATGGCAAGCATCAACTCTATGGATTTTGTTTGAAATTGGTCCATTTACAATAAATAAGATTTAAAATATTATCATAACTGTTGTAGGGTATATTACGATCGGTCATACCGGACTATACTCTCTTACATACTTTTTTCTAATACATATCGTCACCTTAATTTAGAAAAAATGTTTTTAACTTTTAAAACAAATTTGTATGTGATGAAATATAAGCCGAATAAAAGATTAAATACAGTTTAAATTATTTATTTTTTTATACCCAACACCATCTACCTCCATAACTTTTTTGCTGATGTTTGAAAAAGTACATAAATATTGATCCTACACTCATCTTAAAATAGTCTAATCCATGTGTCCATCAATCTAGACACTGTTATAAAACTACAGGTTGAAATCAGTCTATGATTTACACAGACCTCATACAAATGCTTCCCCACAACAATATTTTCATAATTTTTTTTATTAATGACGTTACAAAACAAAAACAATCTTAGATACACCATTTCTAAATGAAGGTGACGATATACATACATATATATGCATGTATACTTTTTTCTAGACTTAACAATATTATTTTCTCTCATTCTTTTTACAGTAGAAAATTTGTTCAAAATCGTCGGCGGAAGTAATCTACGTGAGCATGTTCTATAATATAAAATAGTTTTCATATTTAGTAATTTTGTGATAAAAATAAAAAATCAACGAACTCATACAAATATAAAAGAAAACAAATATACTAAGAAATAAGTGAAAATTTCTATGAAATTATAAAGAAGAGAAGAATAAATGAAATAAAAATGAAGTGCTATTTTTTTGTCTTCTAAAAATGGCATTATAAATAAGTGGCTAAAATTTTTTTTTACGTATGTATGTATGTTCGAGAAATGTGAGAGTAACAACTTTAACTTGTTAAAATCCCATTTAATTGTATGAACAGGGAAAAACACTGAGACAAAATTAAAAAGTATTGTTGGTAAATAAGTTATTTTAAAGCCTAAAGTGAATTAAATAATTCTGGAAAAAATAATTTTTAAGATTAATTGATGGACACTTAGTAATAGCAATATCATTAAAAGTACTTTATTTACATTATGTGATTTTTAATTAATACAAAGTATTATTTGAAAACGTATTATAATCTAAAACCTGAATTGTTTTGTAGTTTGGAACGTATTGAGCTTTTTACAAAATACATAATTTTCTTGCAGTTTTCTTTTGGATTTAATTGTCAATTTAATTTTATTTGACAATAAGCAATTTAAATACAAAAATAATCAAAAAATTTCTTTCGCAATAAAAAAAATCCTTATATGTGGCTATTTTTACAATTTAGTAGTTAGTTAGTAGTTAGTTAGTTAGTTAGTTAGTTAGTTAGTTAGTTAGTTAGTAGTTAGTTAGTAGTTAGTTAGTTAGTTAGTTAGTAGTTAGTAGTTAGTAGTTAGTTAGTTAGTTAGTTAGTTAGTTAGTTAGTTAGTTAGTTAGTAGTAGTTAGTTAGTTAGTTAGTTAGTTAGTAGTTAGTTAGTTAGTTAGTTAGTTAGTAGTTAGTTAGTTAGTTAGTAGTTAGTAGTTAGTTAGTTAGTTAGTTAGTAGTTAGTAGTTAGTTAGTTAGGTTAGTTAGTTAGTTAGTTAGTTAGTAGTAGTTAGTTAGTTAGTTAGTAGTTAGTTAGTTAGTTAGTTAGTTAGTTAGTTAGTAGTTAGTTAGTTAGTTAGTTAGTTAGTTAGTTAGTTAGTAGTTAGTTAGTTAGTTAGTTAGTAGTTAGTTAGTTAGTTAGTTAGTAGTTAGTTAGTTAGTTAGTTAGTTAGTTAGTTAGTTAGTTAGTTAGTAGTTAGTTAGTTAGTTAGTTAGTTAGTTAGTTAGTAGTAGTTAGTTAGTTAGTTAGTTAGTTAGTTAGTTAGTTAGTTAGTTAGTTAGTTAGTAGTTAGTTAGTTAGTTAGTTAGTTAGTTAGTTAGTTAGTTAGTTAGTTAGTAGTTAGTTAGTTAGTTAGTTAGTTAGTTAGTTAGTTAGTTAGTTAGTTAGTTAGTTAGTTAGTTAGTTAGTTAGTTAGTTAGTTAGTTAGTTAGTTAGTTAGTTAGTTAGTTAGTTAGTTAGTTAGTTAGTTAGTTAGTTAGTTAGTTAGTAGTTAGTTAGTTAGTTAGTTAGTTAGTTAGTTAGTTTTAAATATGATTAGGGTTAATAATTCATCATACGTTATCTAACAAAATTTCCATTGTTGGATTACAAAATGATTGCATGTTTTATTGCCTGTGGATCCAGCAAAGCCTTTCGTTTTTTAGATATTGCAATCTATTAGGCAAAACTGTGTACAAACTAACATTTACTTTATTATCAAAAAATTAACAATTTTACTTTAAAGTTACAAAAATCTTTTTTATAAAACTACCCTACTTTGAACGTATTCTTAATTTCATATCCATTCTTATGTATGCATGTTTCAGAGTGTGCAACATGTCTTAAACATGTTTTCTAAGCAATTTACTTTTTAAATGATTGATAAACTTTTACTGCAGTTAAAATATATATTTTTTCTTTGCAGAGTTTGTTCACAAAAGGAGAAACCATTTTAAGAAAAAAGTATTTGTACAAATTCATACTCACTTGAATATTTACAGTGATGTATGTATTGAAAAGCAGGAAGAAAGAAATCTAAAATAAATTGACCTGCTTGGTCTCAGTATTTAGTTGTTGCAGTCTCCTTCATCGTCGTGTCAAATACAAGTGTGTACTCAACTTTAAAGAGAATGATGTTGTTGATATGGCAATGTTGTTTGTTTGTATCTATGTATGTGTGTGCGATAAGATTTGTATGTTAGTATGCATTTAGTTGCAATTGTTTGTGTTTTTATTGGTGTTGTATCTATCTGGTTATTGTTGTTGATGTTGTTTCGGGATTTTGCAATAGAACAGTCAGTTGCAATATCACAAACCATATTGTCAACATATGTATGTGTATAAACATGCACTTTGTTTGTGTAAGTTTGTATGAACAAGCATTTAGACATACACATTTATACATTTGTATGTGCATAGTTTTGTAAATGTTTGTGTTTGTGTGTGCGCTTGTCAATTCATTTGTATGTATATGTGGTATGTTCAATCTAAACTACAAGTTTTATAGGATTTTGACTGCTGTTAAGGTATAGATAAAACGTTAGACCAGACTTTTCTATTATGTATATTGTATATATGAACTTGTATAATATTCAATGTATGTTCTTATGTATGTGTTAACTCAAATGTATGATCTCACACATACAGTTAAAGGGAATAAGGTAGGACAGTTAATAAGTAGTTTAACAAGTTTAAAATATAGTTAAGTTAATTAACTACCACTTGATCTTCATTATTATAATCATGTTATGTAAATTTCAGAAAACGGCCTTTTGTTGGATATTCGCTCAACTTTGGACTGAAAACTAAATTTTAGACTAAATCACTTTTGTTAAATTTTATGTTACTACCATAATTGCTGATATTAATATCGATATGGTTAATGCTTTAGCTTCTCAATTGGCCCTCGTAATAGTGTGTGCATGTGTGAACATATTCATTTTCAATAGAAGTTTGTGCAACAATGATGACGATGAGTTTATGTGATGTGTCGCTTTCACTAACATTGTTGCTGATTGTTTGACACATTCAATACAAATAAAATCGAAAACTAGAGAGAGAATACAAAAAACTCTAACACAACTTTTAAACACTCTAATACACACACATATACCATTCAGCGGCAATAGTTTGATTTTGTGTCTTGGTTTAAAGTGAAGGTATAAACTTTTCATATTTTTTTTTCTGTTAAAGTTAATACAATGTAACTTTTTCTGTCAATATCAATAAGACTAAATTTTTAAGTAAATGTTTAAAAATTGAATTGAAATTGAAGAACAAATATGTATGTGTTGGTTTTTTTCTGTCTGTAACACCACATATACCATGGATAACTTTAAATTTAAGAAAAAATAAATAAATCGATTTAATTTTTTGTCTATATATTTCTGTTTTTATTTTATTTTAAGGACATTCAACGATTTTATTGAAAACTCTATGAGTTATGATGCATAAAGTGTAACATGAAAAATATATGAAAAACACATACATGGGAAAAACAAGAAAAATTTTTAATGTATTTTAAAATATGCATATTATATTAGGGTCATACAGAAAATGCATTTCCTATTTCTGACTATTACTCCAGTGGATAAATTTTATTCTAAAATTATTTGCTTAAGTTTAGCTAAGGGTGCAGTAAGGTTGATCTTTGCCAGATTTATCGTAAGATTTTTAAAATAAAAATTTATTTCAGAATTTAGTATAAAATTATCGTTCATAAAATTTTGCTTAACTCTAATACTGCGTACAGATACACAGAATTTGTAGTTTTTTCATTTTATTTTTTTTTAACTCATAACCAAACGAAAAATTATTACCAAAGTTGTATGACAGTTTGAATAACAAGGATACTGGTAACATTATATTTTTACTCTTGTTATTGTAGTTGGTATTGTGGTTGGCCTTATCATTTCTGTCATACTATCTACAGTGAGAAGCAAAATTGTTCGAAAAAAACAAACTATGGATATATTCCATATCAGATAATATAATGTTGGGATTGGCGAATATTTTAGTTCTACTCACATATTATATGTTTGTAATCTAAAATATTTTATTCATGCTATTTGTAATGATTTCGAAAGCTACATTTTCAATTAATAGTTTGTTGATGCTTTTAAGCTCTTAATTGTAAATGGTGAACGTGAGCTGGTTTCCATGAGTATTTGTACTGCAATAAAGATTCACAATTTTGTATGATTGTTTATGGTGCACATTTGTAATCATAACGGTAAAATGTACAAACACACAAATTTTTGAAATCACAAATAATCAAACATTTGCCTTATTTATGTGTTCAGAGTAAAGTAGAAAAGAATACGAACGAGTACAAAAACACATTGCAACCACAATAAACATGACAACTTTTCAACACAACTTGTACACTAGTACTATGTTGCGTACGAGTATGAGTATAATGGAAAAAGTGTTGGTAAACACTTTGTTTGACTTTGTTATGGTTCTGGGTCCCTCTGCTGCAGTAGTTTTTCTTTTGCCTCCTTAACTATTTTCCGTAAACACATGTGTAAAAGAGAAGGAAGGGAGTCTTTGTATCTATGTTTAAGTATGAATATGATTCGTGCTTGTTCCATTACCAACAGCGCCGACATCATCATCAATAACCTGATCAGTAGTGGTGATAGTAATACTGGAAATTGGTCCTATAAACACAAATGTGTTTAAAATTCCGATAAAATATGAAGGGTTTTTGAAAACAATTTTAAAAATGTAATAAACATAAACAAATGTTACTGTATTAAATGATTTTTTCTTTCATTCTCTTTATAACGTAAATTTGATAAATAGTAATTGTTGTTAAAAGTTAGATAAAGGGATATGGCTCAGTTGAAATCAAAATTGAGTATGAATTATGGCAAATTTCTCGAATATTTTGGACTAATTTTCATATAATTATAATTACATAGTTTAAACTTATAAGAAAGTTTAATTTTAAAAAAATTAAGTTTTTTTTTTAAAAAATATTTACTTAAGTTTACAAACTAAAATTTACCATAAATATATAGAAAAAGTAATAGTTGCAAAAAGAAGTATAAGGAAAGAAAACAGTTAAAAGTCATATACACCCCATAAACGCTTTAGATAATACAAATGACATTACCAAACATCAGCAATATTGGCAGCCAAAGAAAAAATAAACTATAAATTTACAATATGCAAAACTATACACAATTATATCTTAGTAACAACAGTTACAGTGACAGAAAAAATTAAAGTGCCTATTAGGTTTATAACTTTTATACAATTTAATATTTTAAATCGACACTATGCATTCCACAAAAAATACATTGAAAAATATACACATTTTACCGAGCATTAAAAAAGTATCCGTGGCAAATACGATATTTATTTACGATTTAACAAAATTTTTTAATACAAAGGGAAAATTTTCGATTTCAAGTTTCAGTGTTTGACTAATTACATTAACATGGAGAAAAAGCAAGGCTTGGGGCTGCAGTTCCATAGTTAGTACCCAAACATGTAGACTATACTATTAAAAATTCATGTAAATCTGTTCTAAAAAATCAATTTTCCGCAGAAGGTTTTTACACCAAAATTATAGGAGAACAAGTAAGAGTTTTAAATTCGACTATTTCGAATCTTATATACCCACCATCAAACCGTATGCTGTAAATGGAATGCTCCCCTATAAACATTAGGTTGATATTTGAAAAAGCGCTTAAGTCAATTATGAACACATCCTTTTCGGATTAACAAAATATTAATTTTTAAAAACAAAATATTTTTGTTCAAATTCTAAACCATGAACATATACATATGGGCAGTCAATCGGGGTAAATTATAAAATTCATTAGAAAGATTTTGGCTTCTAAAAAACTTACTTCTGTATATCGAATTTCGTAGCTATACTCGCACTTTTAAGCCAGTAATATGCGTTAAAGTAATTTTCTGAAGGGGCCTTATATGGGGGTAGGGACAATTATGGACCGATTCTCATAAATTTCGGTAGAGAGATTTGTGCTCGTAAGAAACGACAATTGTGGACCGATCCTCATAAAATTGGTAGAGAGTTTTTAACTCATCGAATTTCATCGCTATACTCTTATCATTAAGGCAGTAATGAGCGTTAAAGTAATTTTCCGAAGGGGACCTTTTAAGAGGGGAAGGGTAAATTATGAACCGATCCTCATAAAATTGGGTAGATAGATTTTTGATCGTGAGAAACTTATTAATATCGAATTTTAATTCTAGTCTCGTATTTTTAATCCAGTAATGGGCCTCAATGTCATTTTTGGAGAGTACCATATACGAGAGGAAGGGTTATTTATGGATTGAACCTCATAAAATTTGGTACAGAGAATTTGGCTCATATGATAGTTATTTGTGTCGAATTTCATCGGTATTTTTAAAACAATTAAAGCTGTTTTTTGGGGGGCACTTGTGGACCCATATTGTCCATTTTCAATACCAAACAAACCTTACCTATAAGAAATATTTGTAGAGAATTTAAACTCTGTACCCCTTTTCGTTTGGACTCCATTGTGCATTTAACAGATAAACATGCAGACGGACAGACAAACAGATGGACAGACAGACAGACAGACAGACAGACAGACAGACAGACAGACAGACAGACATACAGACAGACGGAGGGACATCGCTAGATCGTTTTAGAATTTAATAAGCACCCAGAATATATTTACTTCTGTGGGTCTTTGATCAATATTTCGATGTGTTACAAACGGAATGACAAAATCAATATACCCCCCATCTTTTTTGATGGTGGCTATAAAAAGGCTAGAATATTACTGGCTACCATGCAGTGACAGGGACTAATTTTGGTTGTAACCCTAGTGTCCATGTTCTTTATTTAGTTCATTAATAAATACCGATAAATTTGCTTAACCCAATATTTTTTATCCCTTTCTTTCCGACCCATATACAAATATGTAATATTTTAGTAAAATTGCATTTTATAAAGAGAACGTGGTAATGATGCTTTTACAGTATCTCGGAAGTTTTGCAATGAGACACCGATGATCAGAGTTTAGTTAGCTCAAGTACACGAAGTCTAGAGCAAAATACTTGTTCTAAGTAAAGCAGAAATTTCCAATGGCTATAACCATATTTTGTTTCATAAGGATCATAAATAAATTTAAAATTACAGCCGAATCGACTAACTTTGGGTGTCAACAATTGGCCCACGTTACCCCTACTTAACTGAATGGTATAGTTCAAAATATATTGAGAATTGGTAAATTTCCTACAACGTGTTAAAAAACCTGTCGATTTTCCCCTTTCACTGTTTAAATTAATATCATGAATGTGTGTTTCTGTTTTTGTTCCCATATGTAGTTGGGCATAATAAATATAAATATGGTAAATATATGCAACTAAGGAAAATGACAACAGCATTTTATTATAATAAGAGAAATACCTACAATAGCAACAACAGCAAAAGAAAAATATGCTGAAAACAACAACAATAACTATAGTAACAACAACGACAAAAAAATACATTATGAAAAATAATATTAAAAAATATGAAATATAGTATGAACGTAAATACATATTTTTTATAATACATACATATTTTTGAAATATACTAGAGAAATTTTAACACAACTACACATTAACACACTTGTAAGTATGTATGTTGGTGTGAGTATAGCAGCAACAAATTATCATTGATGCACTACTATACAGTTGAACAGCAACATAAACACCAGCTAACGAAGAGAAAAGTTTAAAAGCAACTTTTAAATAAATTTTAACAACATTATGCGACAAACAAATCGACAATGTTTTAGTAGGGTAGTCCCGCGAAAAGAATTATGCATATCATGTCAGCTAGAACATATGTATAAGTTTCACACATTCAAGGTCAAGGTCATGTTCAAGTAATAGTTCCGTTTTTAATCACGATTTAGCAGACTAGTCGTGTGTCCACTTCTTACCTATAGGATAAGAATCTTCATTATTTGTTGGGACTAACCTAAACTCAGACATTAAAAAACTGACAATAGCGTTGAATTTAGGTTATTAAAATGAGTAGAGGAGTCAAGGAATGAAGCAGCCATAAAGCATCCATACGTTGCAAGAAAATATTTTTAACGGAAGGAAAAATGAAAAAATTTAATGTGTGTATGGTAAAAAAAAGAGCAACGAATAACTTTGATAAAAAAAAAATGAAAGAAACTGTAAACGAGCAGTAGACACTTTATATGCCAAAAAATAAATATGAGCTGAAGATTGTAATGTATTCGGTATGGAGGGTTAAATAAAGCATGTGCTGCATTTGATGGTGATGAATGTGTGTTTATAAATATAAGACGGTGAATGAAAACAGAAAAGTTTAAACAATAACATCAACAAGCTTTCACTAATGTTGTTTTTTACACCAACACACATACATATACGTGGCTTGCTGTAAAATTTAAAGAAATAAAAGAGGAAATAGAAAATAAATACACCAAAAATTACACTATGATATATATCTTAAGAACTTATTTTGTTTATAATAATATTAACAAAATGGTTCTAAAATTTAGTTTATGAAATTATTTTTCTGACAACCATTTCATATAGATCCACCAGATCATAGAATGGAATATTCCAAGTATTAGAAACGAATATCGTCAAAGGAAATTAATAACAATTTCTTCCTCTCACTCAGTAAAAAACGATCAGACAGTCATCTAGTCTTTTATAAATTAGTCCAATCCATTGACTAGTTTTCGATTATTTTATACGTTGCTCTACCAGCTAATCTAAGACCTGATCTATTGTCTAGTATCTCGGACTGCTCATCAACGTGTTAAGTGTTCTGCGTAAAGGGGTCAGTTTTAATAAAAAGTAATAGTTTTTAGTACAGTATTAACTGTAAAAATTAGAAGATAGAAATAAATTTTAAAGAACGTCTGCTTATGTTTGAGAGATATCCAGGAGCGAAAAAGAAGAGCTAATGGAATCTTCTTTGACAATTCTCTGCAGTACTTAGTCTATTTACTGGCTATGACTCTAAAGACTAGTCTAACTACTAGTCTACTGATTAATCATGAAATAGTCTATACCAAAAGTTAAAGATATTATCAAGTTAGAAAATAAATAAATTTTCAATTGTCTCACCTGTCATCATAGATAAAATAGTTAAAAAAATCTACATATGAAAACCCCTACATAGAGTAATACATAATAATGATCGTCAGCAAAAAGAGTAAGAAAGGAAGGAAGTCAAGGTTAGTGCGGATGTAAGCAATGCAATATGTTACGAGCAGTACTTTATGTGTCTTCTTGTGCTGATGTATCATACACATACATACATATACACATACGTTATTGTTGTCATAACTCATATAACAAGGTGTACGATTTATTTATGTTCATGTGTTTATGTGGCTAAAATGTATGATTGTATGCGTACATGTGTATGTTTTAATAGATGTTCAGTATGTGTGAATGTAAGTGAGCGCGCGAAAAGTAGCAACAATAATATGTTAATATCCGTCATGAGACAATAATAATAATACAATAACAACTAACACCTATACAAAATACTTACAAACACTGTCAGCGTTACAAATAGTAACAACACCAGCTGCAATAATAACAACAACAACAACCACATCAAGAATAATAACATCATGTGTATGATAAAAAAAAATATATAGAATTCAAAAGTAAAAGCTGTCACACAATGATGACTCTGAACAGAGACACCTACATACATAAATACATACATATGTATTTATGTACATAACATTCGCACTTATCACTTACTCATCACTTACACCAACATAGTCATTCTGAAATGAAGGCATTTATGCAAGTGTTTATGCTTTTATGGAGACGTGTGTGTATAAGTGTAACCGTTATATGTAGTAACAACAATTGTAGTTAAAGCTAAAGCGGTAACATAAACATCCGGAATTTACATAAGCTGCAAGAATAACAACAACAACATTAGGTAAAAACAACTAAAATTGCTAACAGCAGCCAACCACTGAAACATTAACAGCAACAATATCAACAAACACATTAGCGTAACTTGGCGAGTATTTTTACATACATACATATATACAAAGCGTTTGTGAAATTACCAGCAACAAAAAGTAAATGTACATACATATGTATATCTATATGTAGGTAAATCTATCCCTCGATTTACACAATAGATACGTTCAAAAAATGTTGACAGGAAATAGAAAATGTATATGCATATTAGGGGATCTAGGGGATCACTTCTTTCTAGGAATACCTCACAAACGATGAGTATTAATGTAATAATTATGATTGAAATAAAAAATTTTTTTTTGGATGGGGCCTCAGTTCCCTACCAGCGATTGAAAATCTTGATCTCAGTATATGAATGGATCGCCAAAAAGTAACAAATGTACACATAAACAAGCTTTCTGCTTTCAAAATATATTTTAATTTCGACTAGAAGTTATACAAATCGTGTAAAACGGTTATTATGTAAATCGAGGTATAGGTGTAAGTATTTCTAAAACAACATCAAGCGAATTTGTTTATTACAATGTATAATGGCAGCGAATTTTCAACGGAAATACATGTTCTACTAACATTATTTTATTCGTTCGTTTGTTCTGTCATTCGTTTATAAGGTTTTTTGTTTATAAAGGGTGTATTTCATTTTACAGTGTTTTAGATTTTTTTCTAATTCTGAATTTCCCATGACTTTTTTCCTTTCCGTCAAGGTAATGTGTAAAATTATCATACTCAATGCTCATTTGCAAGATCCAGATCATAGTATATAAAGGTCAGTAAGGGAGCTGCTATTGTGTTGTTACGATAAACATTTGCAACATCCTCAACACAGAATTTTACTAGCCGTTGCACCTTTGCTAATCGCTTAAGTACTCAGGTTATCTATGAAATTTTACTTTGACCCAGACTAGTCTAAAATCTACTTATTTTCTCAGGATATTCAAATATGTGAAATTATTATTTTAAGCTTGCAAAATATTTAACATTATATAATAAAATACCCTTTTTGGCAACATGTATGTATGTGTATATACTTATGTATTTATATTTATGTGCAAGTAAGTGTGTGTATGCAAATGAGTTTCATATGTGATTTATGATGCTAATGACACTCGTAGCCCGCTAAAATAAAGTAAAACCAGACCATTACCAAAGCAGTATAAGTTTAGACATTGTTTTTATTAAATTATGGCAATTTGTACAACAAAAAATCACACAAAAATAAATATAACAATACAAACAAAATATATGTAAAATTTAAATTTATGCAAAATCTCGGGCAAAAATAAATAATTTTTTCTTATAATCAAAAAAAAGATGATGTTATTCTGATTTTGATATACCATGTGTAACACATTCAAATTTTGGTCATGATCCCTTTTAAATTCCAAGACGATATAGCCATGTTCATTTGTCTATAGGAAACACGATAGGATGTAAGTGAAGTATAAGTCTGAAATTTTTCACAAATACACTTATACCTAGATTTTTTTGCTAAAATTTATTCAGTATATTTTTATTTGCTCCTTTTTCGTTTTATACAATACTAAATTATTCGATTTTTTTACACATCTTTTTATACCCACCACCAAAAAAGATGGGGGGTATATTGATTTTGTCATTCCGTTTGTAACACATCAAAATATGGGTTATAGACCCACAAAAGTATATAAATATATTCTGGGTCCTTATTAAATTCTAAGACGACAAGCTATGTATGTCCATCCGTCCGTCCGTCTGTCTGTTGAAAACACGATAGACTCCGAACGGAATAAGCAAGAGGATTCAAATTTTCCACAAATATTCTCTATCGGTAAGGTTTATTTGGTGTTGAAAATGGGTAATATCGGTTCACGTTTTCGGATAGGCCCCATACAAGTGGACCCCCGAAAAACAGCTTTAACGGGCATAATTGTCTTAAAAGTACGAGTATGGCGATGAAACTCGACACAAATATGATCCAAAATCTCCCTACTAAATTGTATGAGTATCGGTGCATAATTGACCTTACCCTCCATATAAGGTCCCTTCAGAAAATTACTTTAACGCTCATTACTGGCTTAAAATACGTGTATAGTGATAAAATTCGACACACATAAGTTGCAATGGAGCCAAAATCTCTCTATCAAGTTTTATGTGGATCGGTCCATATGAAGGTCCCCTTCAAATAATTACTTTAACGATCATTACTGGCTTAAAAATAATAGTATAACAATGAAATTTGGCATATGTAAGTCCCTTATAATCCAAAACATCTCTACCAAGTTTTATGTGGATCGGAACCAAAATCGGGCTAAAAAAAACTTATGAAAAATGTTATAAAAACGTTCAATAATAAACCCTATCTCTCATATAAAGTCCTCTTCAGTCAATTTTATGAGAAATATCACCCTGATGTTTATAGGGAAGCATTCCTTTTACGGCATACGGTTTGATGTTGGGTATATGAGATTCGGCACAGCCGAATATAACGCTCTCACTTGTTCTGTAATGTATTTTGTATCTAATGTGCAAAACTAAGCATAAGTGTAATATACAATTATACGCATTGTTTTCTATTAAAAATTTACAATTTCGGTAAATGATTTCTTTTAGCCCCAGAAAGTATGTATTCCACATTGTATTTCACAATGTATTTCACAAAAGACATGTTTTTATTGTGATTATATAAGATTCGGTGAAGCCGAATATAATACTCTTTCATGCTACTTTTTGAAATATGCAGCTTTTGAGTATGTTAATTGCATTGATTACTAAAAAAGTTAAAAAAATCCAATTTTAATTATGAATTTTTAAATTCCCAAAATTTACTCATTTCCAAATATTCCAAGATTTAATAAATATTAATACAATTACGCATGCAAAATTTCTAAAAAAATTTATTAACTTTATTAGATTTCTATTTTGTAAATTTGCAGCATCAATGTAAAATTATTTCAGAAAACTTCATTAAAATCTAAAGCAAACAAAAATTCATTTTTTTTTTGTGAATTATTTTTCATATCAAGCAAACAAAACGAAAACAGCAATAAATATTAAAGTATTAGAGGATAAAGGATTTCATTGCAGTTGTAAGGGCAAAAATCAAAATTACAAATTTCTATCATTTCCATATACATACACACACACAGACATACATATGTATTATATTTTTCTACACCACAACACCCCGGTCTTTTGAAACTAGTCAATAATATAGAGTTTGGCTTGGCATTGTTGCCAATTCATTTATAATATTTTAATTTCCTGTAACCAACTTTTAAATGTTTGTCCTTAACTCTCATAAATTTTTGGAAAACATTTTTTTCTGTCAGTTTGTGATTTTGTTTTTTTTTTTTGTGGGAACATTGTTTGTATGAACTCTTGCTTGAATTTTTTTGAGATATATAGTGTGCGTCTGTATTGTGTGTGTGTTAGTTCAGAAATACATATAATAAAACTTTTCATATAAATAAAATTTGTTTTAAATCAAGTGTATACAATGCATTTTACCAAAAAAAAATTAATTTCTTCTCAGTAGTAATACAGAGAATTTTACATTAAAGGGTGGCTGGATGAAAAGTTTTTTTCGGTTAGGGGCAATTGTGATGCGATCCTCATAAAACTTCCGGTTTCTTTGAAACAAGTCTAGGTACAAACAACAAGCTTTTTCAAACTGCTTTTAGTTTTGTAACTAAAAATGTGTTGTTTAGCTTTCAGAATGAAAATTATTTATTTTTGTCTCGAAAACTTTAAAAATTTTCGATTTCGAACAAAATAATTTTTTCATAGGAAATTTTCGAAACAACCTCGTGTTTATATCTAGTATACATATAAATTGCTCATACATATAAATAATATTACTAATATACAAACATACATATGTATGTCTAAAATTCTGATTGTATGTAGAAATAACAAAAATTGGTTTTCTGTAAGATCTTTTATTCTTTCGGAAAGTGTATGTGTATCTGTCATATTTGAAATTATAAATTATATTGTCTATATTCATATGTAAATATGTATGTATAGGAATGTTTTGCTGCATTTCATGTACATATGTATGTACATTAGGGTGGCCTGAGGATCACTTTTTTGGAGGAATACCTCTCAAACTAAGTATGCGTACTAATGTACTAAATACGACAAAAATTAAAAATATTTTTTTTTTTGAAAATGGTCTCAGTTCCCTACTAGCAGTTGAAAATCTTGATCTCAGTTTAAATTGGAAAAAAAAAACAAGTAAGAGTATTACATTCGGCCATGTCGAATCTTATATAACTAACATCAAATCATCCTAATTAATAAACTTTGATATTATCGAAGCAATTTTCTCATTTATTAAATCTATGTTGAATATGTCGATATTAATATGGACATCAGGGAAATATTTGGAAGGGGCCTTTGATAAGGGTTTAAGTATGGACCGTGCTCTTCCGAATTAAAAATATTATTATAATTTTTTTTTTTGATCCAATATTTATAACCATAAACGGTCGGATTATACAATAATTATTTGTATCGAATGTCGCTGTACTCGTATCTTTAATTCAGTAATGAGGTTTAAAGTAATTTTCTGAAGGAAATCGATAATGGATGTTTGATCAGTTATCGACCGATCCTCATCAAATTCAGTTTAAAAATTTCAGTTCCTATAAAACTACCGTAATTTGGAAGAACTTTTGAGCCATATTTGATCGTTAAAGTCATTTTCTGGAGTGAATATTATATACGGGTCAATTGCATAAAAATATATAATAAAAAATGTGTTTCCTAAAGATTTTGTTTATTCGAATTTCATTGTCTAAGTCGTAATTTTAAGCAACTAATAAGAGTTAAAGCAATTTTACTGAAGTGGTAATTTATCGATTCATCTTCATCAAAGTCGGTAGGAAGATTTCAGTTCCCATAAAACTTGTTTATATTAAATTTTATATATCTACTCCTTATTTTAATGCCAGTAATGAGCGTTGAAGGCGCCCTTATACGGGGGTGGGGTCAATTATGAACAATGCTTCGAAAATTTTGAACGATTTTTGTTCATACAAATATTGTTTATGTCGCACTTTTGAGCCTTAATAGGAGCCTTAATAACAAAACTCCAATGTGAAATTTTATCGCTGAGCGTGAAATTTCATCACTTAGCGTTACAGTTAGTAACGATCATTACAGTCACTTTCTGAGAGGGACCTTATATGGAGTGTGAGGTCAGTTATAGATCGATCCCCATAAAATTTGAAAAAGAGTATTTGGATAGCACAAAACTTGTTTATGTAGATTTTCGTTATTGTAATCGCATTTTTGAGTCAGTAATGAGCGTTAAAGTCATTTTCTGAAGGGGATTTTATAGGGGATAGGGTCAATTATGGACTGATTCTCATAAAATTTAGCAGAGAGGTTTTGTTTTATACGAAACTTGCTTATGTCTAATTTCATCGCTGTACTCGCAGTTTTAAGCTAGTAATGAGCGTTAATGTAATTTTCTGAAGGGGAGTTTATATGGGCGATAGGGTCAATTAAGGACCGATCCTTATAAAATTAGATAGAGAGCTTTTGGCTCGCACAAAACTTGTTTATGTAGAATTTTACCGCTGTACTCACATTTTTGAGTAAAGAGCGTTAAAGTCATTTTCTGATGGGGACCTTATATGGGGGATAGGGTCAATTATGGACCCATTCTCATGAAATTTAAGAAAATTATTTTAATTCCTATAAAACTTTCTTATGTCCAATTTTATTTCTGTATATGCTTCTTAAGGTCAGATATGAGCATTAAAGTCATTTTCTGAAGGGGACCTTTATAGAGGGGGTAGAGTCAATTATGGACCGATCCTTATAAAATTTTGTGAAGAGATTTAAGTTCCTATAAAATATGTTTCTGTCGAATTTCACCGCTTCTTTCAGACAGTTAAAAGCGTTTAAGTCATTTTCTGAAGGGGACTTTGTATGGGGGGTAGGGTCAATTATGAACCTATCCTTATACAAATTTACAGAGAGATTGAGGTTCCTATAAAACATGTTTGTGCCGATTTTAGTCACTATAGATGTTTGTTTTAGCCATTTGTGAGCGATAAAGTCATTTTCTGAAGGGGACCTTATATGGGGGCTATGCGAAATCGTGGACGGATATTGCCCATTTTCAATACCAAACAAACTGCATCAACTAAAAGTATATGTGCAAAATTTCTTGATATCTACATCGTGTTTTCAACAGACAGACAGACAGACAGACGGACAGACGGACGGACGGACGGACAGACGGACGGACGGACATGGCTAGATCGTCTTAGAATCTAATAAAGACCCAGAATATATATACTTTTATGGGTTTTAGATGAATATTTCGATATGTTACAAACGGAATGACAAAAACAATATACTCCCCATCTTTTTTGATGGTGGGTATAATAACTCAATTTTTTTTTTGAAATGGGTCCCAAAAATTTTTATTTCAAAAAAATGTTTTTATTTTTCTCGCATTTAGTACATTAATATCGTTTGAGCGGTATTCCTACATGAGATTCTTAAAAAGATTGTTCCTCGGGACACTCTAATTTTCATACATATGTATAACTATAGCATTATACACTGAACAAATTTTAAATGCAACATGCAGTTAAAATGTACATTTGAAAATATTTAATTTCTTTTGCCAAAATAATAACTATTTCCTGTCTCAAGATACTAAAGATTATTCTTATACATAGTATCATCATCTGTTTTGTTATTAAACAACTCGGCCACAAATCAAAAAATAACAAATTTACATTTTTATATTATCAAGAGAATTTCTTACTGTAAATACCATTGCAAAAGGAATTAATACACACTAATTTTAAGCTTCAGTAGTTGGTAAAATGAAATACTAAACTGAGTTTTAATAAAGATAATAATTTCCCAGAATGTTATACATACATATATATGTATGTATATATATGTATGTAAGTACATACATATGTATATATTAAGTTATGTTAGGATAATATGTTTTTCAATCAAAGAAAATACTTTCTGTGATCATGGTCAAATTTAAAATTTTTACATTTTCTAAATCAAATGATTTTCTTTTGTACCTTTCAATAATGTATTGAAAGAAATCCTCAAAAACCACTAAACAAAAACAAAAAGTATACATATACGTACATAATGATATTTTCTTTTTTTTATGAAATCATTTTGATTTATTTGTGTTCTTTTTATGTTAAACCCATGTCCTCAATCACAAAGTGATAAGTTTAACATAAAAGATTGAATGAATTTAAAATCTTTACACATGCAATCATTTTATATAAAGATTTTATTTTTTTAGTATTTCTAGGTGTTTTATTCTGACAGATTGACGAACAAATAATATTTTCTATGGTTTTTGGATGCTTAAATACTAAAAAATGCTGATGGAGAAAAAAAAAAATAAATGGAAAACAAAATGCCTTCGTTAGTAGAGTGAATATAAGAACAAACGAAGTCGAACAACTTTTAAGTGGTTTAAAAGGTTTTTCTTGTGTTTTGTATTTTGTGTACCCTACATGAGAGATGATGATGCTATTCTTAAACTTTATTGCAAATGTTAATCTATAGATTAGTCTACGGAAGTGTTATGGATTAGTATTTTGTCGAGTCTGTGGATTTGATTATTGTCTAGTCTAACTCATATTATGTCTATTAACCAGTTTCGGTGACAGATCCACTCATTTCTAAAGAAAAATCATTCTAAGTAAAAGTGATTTGTAAAGCAAAACACTGAATGAAATCAATGTTTTCACTAAACGACTTTACAAATATTTGTTATTTGATAATTTAAATCACGATCACAAATCAGCGAATTATTAAAAATAATGAATAAAATCTCTAGTGATCCCAGAATTTTACAATTTTCTGAATTGAAGCGGTATTTAAGGATATATAGCTAGATATGGGCGATCATATGTTCAAAATTTTTTTTCAATTTCAAAAGAAAGGTTTTTAAGATCTGTGACCGACTTAGCAAAAGATTGCAAAAGTACTTAGTTGTCCTTATCATTAATCATTAGCTAAAATGCTTGTAAAAGTACAACTTTATTCGATTGCCTATCCCTGGTATAGGGTATCATATAGTCGGACTTTGTCAATTATACTTTCTAAGTTTTTTATTCTTTATTTCAGATTTTGATTTTATATACTTTAAATACAAACAACAACTTAACCAATGGCAACAACAACATTATAATAAAAAGAAAAAAAATTGTATTAAAAGGACATTTAGCATGTTTATTAAAACAAAAAGAATATGGGTTTTTTGGTTTTTGTTTTAAATACAAGCAAACAAATATATCTAAAAGAAAAAGGGTCCAAAATATCTTAAGATGTATTTTATTTTGTACTTTTTTCTGAGTTTATGTTTATATTCACCACCAATAATGTATGGGTAAAGGTGTACCTAGTATGTATGAAAAAGTCAAAGGAATGGGCTGAAAGCTGAAATGTTTTTATGTACATATTTTTCTTATTGTATACTTAAGATGTTACAAAGACTAAAGCAAAAAAAAAAAAAAAAGAGTAAAATTGCAAAGTCAAACAAAAAAGCAAAAAGGGATAATCCATTTTTATGTTTTGTGGGTTAGGAATGGTTTTCCCTTTTTATAGCAAAGATAAACAGACCATACATAAAGTTACTAAAGAATTTTAAGCAACAAAATGTTATAAAAAAAAAACGAAAACTGCAAGTACAAACTGAAAACCTTTCAAAATTGCTATGTGTTTGCTAAGAAAGTATGTTGTTATTAAAAAAATCTATACATTCCAAAACCCACACACTTTTAAACGTATGCCACTAGCGAAACATTCCCTTAAAGAAAAAACCTTAGTGGTTAACACATTCCTTAAATATTTTACTTTGCGAGGGTTGGATGAAAATTTAACAACTTTAAAAAAAAAAAAAAATCTAATAATTTAATTAGATTAATACACAGAATTGTGAGAATTCTGTGTAAAATGTAATTTCAATAGTCGAAATAAATTAATTAATTTCTACAAAACATGAACTAATTTTTTTTATTCTCGCTTATAAATAAATTTAATGTAATTTTCAATGGATCTGTGCTTACTTCAATTTAATGTTTGTTTATAAAACATTGCCCAAAGGTTACTAGCTTGATTTGGTGAGGTTACATTTTAATTTCCGTTTGATAAGGAAACATTTTCTTAACTATCAACTAGTTTAAATAGTTCCAGAAATATGTAGGTGTGAGAAACCTTTTATTATGTTGATGTCTTCTTCTATAGTATAGATAAAAATACTTTACTGCTGAGCATTTATTTCCTCAGTTTTTTGGTTAAAATTGTTCCTAAAAACTAAAAAATGTTGGTATAGATATGTTTCCAAATCATAAAAAATCAGTAAAAATTATTAAAATTACACTGTGTGTAGTTTGTGAAGTCATGGATATATACGGACACCACGTGATACAAGACCAAATACCCAGTTTTGTCCAAAGTCATGCACTTTTTTATGTGCCCGCAAAGATTGGAGGCCTCGCTGTCATTTTTGAAAAAATATGATCATTTTTTCAAGCTCATACATTGCAAACTGTTTCTCAATTTTGATTTACACTCTGAGGCAAAGTTGTAGCTCTTGTCATAAAAAACAAAAATTGTAAACATATAATATAAAAATAACTTCATCTTCAATATAGTGTAGAGTATAATGAAGATGGGGAAGGTATAGTGAGGAGGGTATATTGAGTTTGTGCTGATGTTTGTAACGCATAAAATTATTGGTTATATACCTACCTTAAAGTATAGCAATCGGCTTGGAATCATTTTCTGAGTTAATTAAGCCATCCGTCCGTCCGTCTGTGTGTCCATGTAATCTTGTTATCAAAGCACAGCTCGTAATTTTTATGTTAATAAGGTAAAATTTAGCATATTGAGGGACTATATTCAATAGTCTCTATCTAAAATAACACAAGTTTTCAGAAGAGCAAAAGAACTGTTTATTTAGCTAGTTTGTGAAGAATTTTTTCTTATATAAAAAGAATTTAAAATTTTGCATTATTTGCAGAATTATTCACAAAATTATATCAAATAGAGCTTTTGTTTTATGAAAATTTTTTTACAACCCTTAGATAGAGAGTTTTTCATAGAAATATAAATTTTTTATTTAATTTAATATCAATAAATATTATATTTTATGCAATTGATGAAGTAATATAAACAAAATTGTTGAAAAAGCAACAGATTATAAGGTTTTGGTTCAAAATCAATGTTATATGATTAAACACGGCAATAAAATTAATCAAGTTAGTGTCATAATGAGCAATATCTCGAAAACCATTAAACCGATTTCAAATAGTTTTGCGGATTTGTGTTCAGCATGTCTAAATTAGTAAAAACACTTGTTTTGCAACAAAACAATTTTTGGATTTTTCTTATTATAAGATAGAGAAATTTGAAAATTGCTATAAAATTGCCAAAAAATATTTTTTTCTTTTGAAATTTATGTCACTGATGCGGGATAATTTGCTGGATATTATGCCATCAAAATCTTATTTTCATGAAAACGACAGATAGAGACTATTGAATATAGTCTCTCGATATGCTCTTCCCTTAACTCAAGAACGATGTCATGGGTACAACCGTTTCCCCTGCATTTGGGTATTATGGCTCATAATTATTTTAAATGTTCTGATATCTCTAAAACAATCTGTATAACTTTTTATATAAATAAAATGTATGCTGCCGATTTTGGTAACGATCGGGCCTTGTTTGACCCTAGCACCCGTACAAAATTCCCTTAAGAAAATGAATGTCAATAATTCATGTATTAGCACTAATATCACGGCGAAATTCTTCATAAATCGCTATAATGCCAGCGTAAATCCCTCTTATAAAATTTTGAAGTACCCCCATATAACTTAATCAAATCACTTCTTTTCTCAATTATCAATAAAATACTTCGGAATTAAGGTAAAAAACAACTTAAATGGTGTATTATTAAAAATAATACAGATTTTAATATACTCACTGGTGTAGGGTATCATAAGGTCGGCCATGCCCGACTATACATTTTACTTGTTTTTTTTTCATGTCAAGTAGAAAGTTTTACATTATGAAATCGCAGTGCTTTTATTAAGTACACCTGTACGTATACGTGTGAATGATTTAATGATTTTACAAATATTAAGTATACGCCAAATTAAATTTTTTTCAATTTTTTATTTGATTTCATGATAGAATTATTGAAGATTTGGATCCCCAATATATTTGTGGTTTTCAGAAAACTTTTTTCCACAAACATACATACTTATTTATGTTAAATGTTCTAGACAGAATTACAGACAGTTGGGCGGAGAGATGAAAGCTATTTAGTCGATTGCGCTGTCTATAAAGATCTGGAATATATATTTAGCTTGATTTATTTTTATACAAGAGTGACCCTTAAAATCTAGAAGACTGTAATATATTCAGGAATAATAAAAATATATCCTCATAAAAGCAAACACACAAATGTTGAGAAATAGACAAATATTTATAAATTCAACATAATTGTTAAATCTTATGTAAGTATGCCAAATTTACAGGAAATCTTATGCTATCCTGCTGGATTTTGAACCTTTTATAATAATGATTACTATTTGTCATATTTCCTCCCCTATAAATTCTACAAATGTTTAAATATTAAAAAAAAAATAATTTGCCAGGGTGCAGAAAAAAAAATAAATCTCAGTCTCTTTTTACACATTTGTTTAAGTCAATGAAATTCTAAACAAAAAATAAATCTCGTTTCATAATTTAAATAATAAATCAAAATTTCTGTGAACAAAATATTCTTAACTAACTTTAATTTACCAACAAATACGTATATTATGCTAAATATTTACAATATTCTCAAATTTAGTTTACAAGACGAGGACATGAAAATATTAAGAAAATAAAACAACAACAAAGTTAAGTTTATATTTATTATGATTTTCAACTAAATGCCTTGAGGCTCTTTAGACTTTTTCCAATGGTATTTTCTTACTTGTGTATTTACTTCGTCTCTACTTTTCTTAGTGAAATCAAGTCGACATTGGATTACATAGTTGGCTATGATCCATCACATAACACTCTACACAGTACGTGTGAATAGAAATATTTTGCATTCAAATATGTATGATTTACAACAAGTGTATTTTTCAATTGACTCTCATATAATGACGTAATCTCCACAAAATATAGAGGTATAATTATAATTTACATAGTTCGTATTATTTTTATCTTTCTATATGAAAAACATTTAAGATTTGATTTTAGAAACGTGGAAGCTCCAGCAAATTATTTATTGATTTTCCAAAAAAAAAAAAAAATGGACTAATTACTTTGGTTTCCCCGAATTTTTCTGATATGAAATTATGTTCTTCACAAAATGTAACCGATTAATGTAATTTCCCATACTATAGTGGTGTAGGGTATATACACATCTATACATATTCTCATACTGTTGTTATTTATGATATAGAATACATACAACAACATACATATAACTAAACATAAATAAAAATACATATGTATATATATACATAGTACTTCTATATTATTGATAGATATCTTAACATCATTCAACCATTCTGTCATTCTTTCCCAAAACCTCTTCACATTGGGTAAGTGAGTGTGAGCAAAATGTTGTTTGATATTAAAAGAGGGCAACATTTGAAGTGTGTAACCGATTTGCCACTTGAATTATTTGATAAAAATCAAAAAATCATATACTACAACAAAAACAACAACAAACATACGAGTAGAATCAGACAAACATACTCTTCTTTTGTAAGAAATAAATAAATGTGTTGCACGTAATGGTTAGACATAAAACTGAGGGTAGATGAATATAACTACAACAACTACACTAACAGAATGTATTTAAAGAATCACAACTAAAAGAAAAAAAATAAAAAATCAAAGGGAAACAAAAGTTGTTCTCCTTATGATGGCTTTTCTTATTTAACAATGATAACGATTTTATTCTTATTAAATGTTTTATAGCAGAATAATAAAGCATTTAAACTTTAACATTTAATGCGTTTTCTTAGAAATATGGAACGGAAACAAAAATAAATCTGTAAGAAATTTCTAGTTATAGAGTAAATATATTAGGAAACGAGCTATAACTTATGGGAAAACAGTTACATAGTTTTTTTTCTGAAAATTTATTAAACAAAATTTTAAGCTGTTTTTAATTAATTTAGTTAAACAATTTTAAAAATTGTATACATGTATTGTAAACTTCAGTTCTAGTTCAGTTCTAGTTCAGTTCTAGTTCAGTTCTAGTTCAGTTCTAGTTCAGTTCTAGTTCAGTTCTAGTTCTAGTTCAGTTCTAGTTCAGTTCTAGTTCAGTTCTAGTTCAGTTCTAAGTTCATTCAGTATTTCTAGTTCATGTTCTAGTTCATTCTAGTTCAGTTCTAGTTCAGTTCTAGTTCAGTTCTAGTTCAGTTCTAGTTCAGTTCTAGTTCAGTTCTAGTTCAGTTCTAGTTCAGTTCTAGTTCAGTTCTAGTTCAGTTCTAGTTCGTTCTAGTTCAGTTTCTAGTTCAGTTTAGTTTCAGTTCTAGTTCAGTTCTAGTTCAGTTCTAGTTCAGTTCTAGTTCAGTTCTAGTTCAGTCTAGTTCAGTTCTAGTTCAGTTCTAGTTCAGTTCTAGTTCAGTTCTAGTTCAGTCTAGTTCAGTTCTAGTTCAGTTCTAGTCAGTCTAGTTCAGTTCTAGGTCAGTTCTAGTTCAGTTCTAGTTCAGTTCTAGTTCAGTTCTAGTCAGTTCTAGTTCAGTTCTAGTTCAGTTCTAGTTCAGTTCTAGTTCAGTTCTAGTTCAGTTCTAGTTCGTTCTAGTTCAGTTCTAGTTCAGTTCTAGTTCAGTTCTAGTTCAAGTTCTAGTTCGTCTAGTTCAGTCTAGTTCAGTTCTAGTTCAGTTCTAGTTCAGTTTCTAGTTCAGTTCTAGTTCAGTTCTAGTTCAGTTTAGTTCTAGTTCAGTTCTAGTTCAGTTCTAGTTCAGTTCTAGTTCAGTTCTAGTTCAGTTCTAGTTCAGTTCTAGTTCAGTTCTAGTTCAGTTCTAGTTCAGTTCTAGTTCAGTTCTAGTTCAGTTCTAGTTCAGTTCTAGTTCAGTTCTAGTTCAGTTCTAGTTCAATTCTAGTTCAGTTCTAGTTCAGTTCTAGTTCAGTTCTAGTTCAGTTCTAGTTCAGTTCTAGTTGTTCAGTTCTAGTTCAGTTCTTCAGTTCTAGTTCAGTTCTAGTTCAGTTCTAGTTCAGTTCTAGTTCAGTTCTAGTTCAGTTCTAGTTCAGTTCTAGTTCAGTTCTAGTTCAGTTCTAGTTCAGTTCTAGTTCAGTTCTAGTTCAGTTCTAGTTCAGTTCTAGTTCAGTTCTAGTTCAGTTCTAGTTCAGTTCTAGTTCAGTTCTAGTTCAGTTCTAGTTCAGTTCTAGTTCAGTTCTAGTTCAGTTCTAGTTCAGTTCTAGTTCAGTTCTAGTTCAGTTCTAGTTCAGTTCTAGTTCAGTTCTAGTTCAGTTCTAGTTCAGTTCTAGTTCAGTTCTAGTTCAGTTCTAGTTCAGTTCTAGTTCAGTTCTAGTTCAGTTCTAGTTCAGTTCTAGTTCAGTTCTAGTTCAGTTCTAGTTCAGTTCTAGTTCAGTTCTAGTTCAGTTCTAGTTCAGTTCTAGTTCAGTTCTAGTTCAGTTCTAGTTCAGTTCAGTTCTAGTTCAGTTGAATCTACTATCACACCTAACTAAAAGCAAAAGTGTGATATTTAACAGGTGTTCAAACACTTAATTTTTCAAAAAAAAAAAATCCAATCGCTAATAAACCAATTTGAGACATAGTTATAAAAGTTAGTAAAAGTATTTTATGAGATATTGATTCAAAGTATTAATAGCCATACTACTCCACCTATGGGTTTTTATACTATTATCCAACACATTCACACAGATAAATGAAACCAATAAAATGTTTACTAAATTTTCACACCTTATTAAAATTTTTACGGTCATTATAAAGAATAAATGGTGCTGACTATCTAGGATAAAAATCATTTTATATATCCATTAATGTGATTATATTTCTACTCTTACTTGGTTTTTCTGTTAACTCGCCTTATTGTAAATTAATTAATTTTTTTTAAGCTTTTTGTATGTTAATTTTCATATTCAATAATCATGAAATGAATGATTCCATTTAACAACTAAAACCATAAATAACAATAAAAACATGAATATTTTTACTTTTCTAGAAATAAAAGCGGATTGCTATTGTATTTTATGTATGTATATTGCAACGAATGAGTGGAAAAAGTTTGAGCTACCAATAGGAAATTTCAAAGTTTCCTAACCACACATACATTTTTAATTTAGAACTGAACTAGAATATACCAATATTTAATAAAAATAACCAATTAAGTTTAGCCGGTCAAGGTCAATCATATGACAACCTACACAAGTTATGAAACTTATTTAATAATTACAAGATTTACAAGATCCAACTTGTTTAATTTTAGGAACAATATTTTTATTCGTAATAAAAATCGCAACAAAGCCAATATACCATTCAATCAACGGAGAATTTAGATCAATTGTTAATTTTCTTATATTTCCTACTGGTATTTAAAAAACTACCTTAATAATTATATTTTTCGTTATTTCCAATTTTTAGTCATAACATTGTTAAAGCTAAAAACGCAAATATTCAACTGTAGACATTTCCTCTACTTTAGTGATTATTTATTATTATTAGCTTTTTATATTCTGCCGTTAGACCTTTTTATAACAACAGTAACAACAATTAATGAAACAAAATGAACGAAAAATCACAAAACTACAAAAATCATATTCATGCTGAAAAAATAACTAAAACTGAGTTGAATGGCGAGACTATTTCTATTAAAATTTCGAGATGAAAGGAAACTGATAAGAAAAACTTACATAAACACAAAAAAGCTCATAAAAATTTGTTGTTTTTTTCTAAATTAGGAAAATTTATTTAATTCTTATTTGCTAAACAAACAATATAAAAAAATACGAATCCCATACACTGCGAATCACTTAAATAAGGAATTTAATTTCATCAGTTTTGAATGAATATATCTTGTAAAGTAGATATCTGAGTTGATTTGATTTTGCCGTATAAAAGACCATATTCTTACTACTAATTCGGTCGAAATAATGAACAGATTTTCTTCGTTCTTCTAAAGAACATTTTTTTTCTATATCTATAATTGAATTAGGGCTTTTTATAAATAACTTGAAAGGTATTATATTAAAAATTAGAAAACTGGCAGATTATTGTTATAATGCCAAAGGAAAGTATTTTGAACTTCAGAAAAATAGGACTCGAAAAGTTTCATAGAAATTATAAAAATTATATTAATCTAGTGATAGCTCCAAAACATGTTGTTCCACCTTTTAAATAATCATTTGTACGAACGCGTCCCTAACAATCCTCAGCTAGACAGCAAACCACAGTTTTAAAACTCCAAATATTCGTTCAAAATCTTTATTTAGGTAATAGGCAGCGTATATTTTATTAAAACTAAATAATTAGAAAATAATACATGTTTGCATCCATGTATGTAATTGCTAGTACTAGAACTGAACTAGAACTGAACTAGAACTGAACTAGAACTGAACTAGAACTGAACTAGAACTGAACTAGAACTGAACTAGAACTGAACTAGAACTGAACTAGAACTGAACTAGAACTGAACTAGAACTGAACTAGAACTGAACTAGAACTGAACTAGAACTGAACTAGAACTGAACTAGAACTGAACTAGAACTGAACTAGAACTGAACTAGAACTGAACTAGAACTGAACTAGAACTGAACTAGAACTGAACTAGAACTGAACTAGAACTGAACTAGAACTGAACTAGAACTGAACTAGAACTGAACTAGAACTGAACTAGAACTGAACTAGAACTGAACTAGAACTGAACTAGAACTGAACTAGAACTGAACTAGAACTGAACTAGAACTGAACTAGAACTGAACTAGAACTGAACTAGAACTGAACTAGAACTGAACTAGAACTGAACTAGAACTGAACTAGAACTGAACTAGAACTGAATTAGAACTGAACTAGAACTGAACTAGAACTGTCTTATAGAATTAGCAATTCATTACTTCTTTTGTGTTGTGGTTATTATTTGATAAAGAAATATTAAGTTTATAAAATAGGAATAGAAAATATTTTGTTGCCAAACCAATAAAAATAACAGTTTTATGTTCGTGTTGTATTTTCCCAACCACTGGTCATGAGTAGTTAATTGGCTTTTAGTTTTCTGAAACTATTTAAAGAGTCTTTAGTTTAGTTTTTATATTTTGTTGTAAAATAAAGGTGCTTAATTTCTTTTTGTGTAATATAATTTAGGAATTATGTATGACAATAAGTATTAGGAAGGAAGGTTTGAAAATTAATTACTTATATAACTAAACAGCATTACCCTCTCCGATTTTGATGAAATTCACACATTGTTTGCATAAATACCTACAAAATTTAAAAACACTGATAAAATCTAAACCGTAGAAAATTTGAAAATTGTGACGAACTTTAAATTTTAGATTTAGCAAATAATATGTGCACCGAATTTCATCGAATATTTTTAAAATTACAAACTTATATTAAGTAGGTATGTTTGTATTTATATTCAAAAGTATATACTTATGTCTCTTAATACTGTCTATAATACATCTACTTCATAAATAATTAATTGCGTAGTTCGACTATCTATGTAGGCCACCACCTGCACAAATATCTCTAGGGCGTATGATTATTGTTTTATTCTCATAATACGTATGCGCTAAGATGTGAAATTTATTTTGCAAAAAATTTTGGAGAAATCTACTATTAAGAAAAATTGATGGAGAGGAGGTAACATATTTTTTAATTTTATCAATTTCTAATACCAGTTTTATTACTAGCTGCCTTTTAAAAATCTATCTACAGTTTAAACGATAACCGAAGTTGGAGTTAACGGGGCTAAGTATATTATATTCAATAGTTTGATTTATACAATTTTTAAAACTTGCATAATTAAATAGTTTTTTAAGTTTCCAATTTGCCTTTTAGATCAAATTTTGAAATATATATACATATGTATGCACAATATTTAATAACGCTATAAAATGTAAATTTATATCATCTGCTTAATCACACCAAAATGTTATTTAACACTTTAAGTATTAAAGATTATATTGGTTTAGCTTTAACATTATGTTTTGTAGACAAAAATACAGCTATCCACAAGTACGTACATTTAATAAAATAAATGTATTTATGTTTAAAAGTACAAACAGAATACGATTTTTGATTTTGAAATCTTAATCAGTAATGTGTTAACCAACAGTGTGTAAATACAACTTAATCCTTGACACTTATGTCATTCATAAGGTTTTGTAAATACATATATTTATGTAAATTATATAAAGGAATTTTCTATATTTAAGTATATAAAATCATTATCATCATTACATTCATCTTAGTGTTTGTTGTATGTATATTTATACAAATACCAAAATATTTTATGCACACATACTTATGTACATCCATGTCAATTTATGTTTATGTTTGTACTTGTGTATATGTGTGTGTTTGTTTGTTTGTTCATTTGTTTGTGAACGTTTAAGTATATTTTATTCCAATGTACATCTTTTTTCGATGTCATATACCGTTATTTTGTTTACTTTTCAGCTTATTTACGCTTCATGACACATGTGGCTTTCCGAATTTTCACTTAAAGCTTTTATGTATTTTGTAATTTTTTTTCTTGTGTTTTTAATGCCCCTATATGCACATTAGATTAGTCCTTAAAAAAGGATTTATTATTTCTTTGGAATTAGCTCCATATTCATAATGAAGTTTTAAATTTATTAAAAGTTTATAACACAAAATTTGATTATGAATAACGTTTGGTGTTTATCATTTTCGAACAGATTTTAACATGAAGAGCAATCTAATGATTTTAAATAACCGACAAAATAAGTCTGATATGGTGAAAAAATCTTCTAAGTGATATCTAAATTTTGAGAACAGATCTAATATACATACATACATACATACATACATACATACATACATACATACATACATACATACATACATACATACATACATACATACATACATACATACATACATACATACATACATACATACATACATACATACATACATACATACATACATACATACATACATACATACATACATACATACATACATACATACATACATACATACATACATACATACATACATACATACATACATACATACATACATACATACATACATACATACATACATACATACATACATACATACATACATACATACATACATACATACATACATACATACATACATACATACATACATACATACATACATACATACATACATACATACATACATACATACATACATACATACATACATACATATACATACATACATACATACATACATACATATGTAATATGTGTATGTATATTTGGCAATTATTGTTTGTTTCCGTTAGTTTTAAACCATACTCCCCTAGAGTATGGAGGGTATTATCCGTTAGTGGTGAGATTTGAAAAGTATCTTTATATATCTAGAGAGCTCGCTACCATATTAGACCTACTTTTTGAATTCTGACTTAATGTTGGGAAATTGTTTTAATATAAAGTTACTCTATTAAGTTTACTCATATATATTATAGAGTGTCATATAGTCGGACATATTCCAATATATTTTCTTACTCATTTTATTTTCTGCAAAATATTTATATTTGTGTTAATTTGTCCGAAATAAAAGCATATTGAAATCTCGACATTATTGCGGATTAGTTTACACATAAAAAGTTATTTGTTTAGCAAGATTACGCAAGGAAATCACTTGATATATAAATTTAACTAAATTAAATGTTTGCTTTTTATATAAAGAATTAAATTATAGGTTTGCAGAAAAAACTTACCGATTTTTTAATAAACGACACAAAACCATAACCTTTAGATTTTAATGTCTGAGGATCACGAACAACTCTGCAGTCTCTAAAAGTAAAAGAAAAATAATTGTTAATAAATAAAAATATTTAAAAATATATTTCTTATTTAATACATACTACATATTAAACTTATTACGTTTAACTATGAAATAAAAATACTCTTAACAATAAAAAAATATATATGTATGTTAACACATAAAGCCTCTATGAAAACCATAAAAAATCACTGTTTACCACAGTTAACCTAAACCAATAACCAGAATTTTAACCCAAGAAATCTTGGTAAGAAATCTGTTACTCCATATTCTTGCACTTTTAGCTCCTCAACTTGCAATATGGAGCTTATCCTTCTCAAACACATTAAATGGTTTTCAATTTAAATCCTTAGAGTGCTGTGAGTGTCGGATGAAAGAAATAGTATTTACAAATATATTTTCAACATTGCAATGGCATTGGCTTGAGTAATTCAGTTGAAGAAAACATGGCCACAAACCAATGTGTGCAAGGAAGTGTAATATAAAAATACGCGCACTTGTAGATAAAAAAAAAATTAAATAACTATGTATAAACCAGTTGTAGGATATAACGTTAAAAAGGCTTTGAGGTATAAGCAAATAAAGGGACATAAAAAAATATTTATTTATTTTTTGATTTCTTTGAAAAAACTGTTTGCGAAAAGTGTTAACTTAAAAATGGTTATTATGTTGAGTAAGTAAGAAAATTGAATTATATGCAAAGTTCCCTCAGTTGAGTTTGTGAGCTATGTAGGAACTGATTGCTTAAGAGCATTCAGAGCTACTACAACTAACTAATAAATCAATATATAAGTAGTTAAAATAGGGAAATAAATCTGTAATTTCAAACGGTTGGTCTGATTATAAAAAAGTTGCACATGCCTACAATGAAACTGTTTCTGAATTTCAACTTTAATTTGAAGGTTATAAACTAACATGCAGCAGGTCCGGATGCACCGGACCTGCCAAATAAAACAAGCAGGAAAGTATAGTCGGGCATGGTCGAATATCGGCTTAGTCATTTATGCCTATATAAGACTTAGTTGTGCCAATTTTTGGAGATATAGTAGTATATTTGAGTTAAAACTCCCAAATCGGAAGGTCAGGTTGTATGGGGGCTAGGTGAAATAATGGACCGATTTGAACTATTTTCAGTAGACATCGTTCTTGTACCAAAAAACTCGTATGGTCCAAATTTTATCAAAATACAAGGTTTACATGGACAGCCAGCCAGCCGGACAGACGGACATATCTTAATCGACTCAGAAAGTAATTCTGAGTCTAGTGGTATACTCTAAGGTGGATATAAGACCTATATTTTTGTGCCCCCCCACTATAATGGTGTAGGGTATAATGAGTGTGGCGGTCATTTGCTTAAGAGGACGGTAATATCAAATTGTCTTCAATTGCGAGATTGTCTGTTAATATATGTTTCATTCCCACCACGCTTAAGTTTATTATTAACACTAAACAAAAATTTGAAATCGATACTACAGTTATGTTACTTAAATCGATTGTTATCGGTTTCTATTATTTTTTGTAAAAATTCTATTGCATTTTTCTTTATTAGATTATTATTTAAATCATTCGTATTGTAACATATATAATTTCATTAAAATGCGCTTTTATTTTATAATTAATTTTATTTATAATTTGTGTACTACTGATATACATATTGTGCAACAGACAATTTAAAATATATATTTTTATATAAATTATAATTAGAGTAATATATGTATGTATGTATGTATTTATAAATACTGTTGTAATAAAGCAAAAGCACATAAGTTGTTTTTACGAAGTTCTATATTCCATTAGATATTTCAAATGTGAAAAATATATCGAAGATATATCAAAGAAGAAAGAAAATATGGCAAATGTTAAGCCTTTATTTTAAAGCTGACAGAATGGACTTTTAGATGACATACATCATTTTATAAATAAAGTTGTCTAAGTGCTGTTATAACCTCACAAAAAGGGGCAAAATTGTTTATTCAAACTTCAGGACACGATATCTTAAATAGCTGATGTGTTAGATTAATTCTAAGGCCGGATTTAGTGCAGTTTAATACTTCATAAAAGTATACTTTAGTCTCTGGGTTAAACATTTGTTAGCCTTTGTTATTATTGCATAACTTGAAATATGCACTTTTTCCTTCACATACATACATATGTATTATATACATACATGCCTATATACAACAATTGTGTGTATGTGTTTTTTTTTTTTTTGTAGAAATGTCTATAGTTTTCATTTAGTTTTTGTAATTTATTGAAATGGAATTTTCTGTTGTCATAACAAATTATGACTACTATCTGGGTATATTGATCTTTTGGCTCCGTTCAAGTATTGTTTGCAACATCATATCCAATATCATATTTCACTATCGATAAGCATCACTTAATATTTTTTAACATCAACATACATGCATATCGACAAAATTTATATAAATTCGAGGGTGATCTCAAAATTCTTTTTTTAAATTTTAAAATATTAAAGAACAATATAAATTAATATAATAAATAAAAAATGAAAATGTGTCTTGAGTGTCTCTTAAGAGAAGTTTTTCAAATTAATTTAAACATGTAATGTAAATTCAAAGAGAATTTCGAATGAGAGTTCCATATATGAATATACCCTTTTATCATTTTATTAACGGTGGTAATTAATTTATTAGACATATGTTGAGTATTAAGTCCTGTCAAAGAAAATCTATTCTGATCGAAAGTGAAATTACTTTTATTAAAACTATTGATTAATAATTAAAATAACGATAACAAATTTTAATTCTACGTTAAACAAGTGAAAATGTCGGGTATGGCTGACCTTTGATCTTCAATACATAAATTACACAGGTCGACAAATTTTTAACCCATATACCAAAGTAAAGTTTTCTTGAGCTACGCTGAATTCGAAAGAGTGCCAAGTTGTCATGGCGCTGTTATAACGTCTCAAAAATTGCCAAAATTTGCGTTTCAAACTTCAGGAAACGATATCTCGTGCCGGTATAAGTTAGTCGAAACCCTCAACTTTTTTCAAATTTTGTCGGCGTGTGTTATTGATTTCAAAACATTTTCTGAAGAAGACTTTGTATAGGGGATAGGGTCAAATGAGGCCCAATTATTACGAAAATCAGCATTATCAATTATACTAAATTATATAAAACAAAATGTTTCTGAATTTTATAGAGATACATACTAGAACATTGAATATAAATATGAGTTCCAAAACTCTATTTGGGGGTACGGTTGTGTGGGGGCTAGGTGAAATAATATAACCTTATTTAATAGGTCTGATCTTATTGTGCCAAATTTCTTCAAATTACTTAAAAAATTGCGACCTGTAGTTTGATTACAAGGTTTACATAGACGGACAGATGGACAGACAAACGGACAGACAGACAGGCACATCACTGAATCAATTCAAAAAATGATTCTGAGACGATTGGTATACTTTAAGATGTTTCTATGCGTTACAACGGTATATAAACGAAAATAATTCCACTTTCGATCTGAATGGAATTCCGTCCCAGGCCTGATCATATGGCATTAATATACATGTATTTTATAAGAGAAATCAACTTTTTGCACTGCCCTCAAACATTAACTTACATTAAAAGCATTCCCAATAGTTTTTGTATCTGTGACTATGTGCAAACGTTTTATTTTATTTTTAGAATACAAAAGTGTCTAAAAGTGAATGTATTACAAACACTTTGCATACATACACACTTACTTACATCTACTCATATGTATACAATGCATGTAAAGTAGTAAGTGTTTGTGTAGAAGTACATACTTATATGCCTTTGTTTACAACCTGCAGTTCGTAGTGGCTGTTTCCAGTAAGGGATTTTACTAGGCTTTCTTAGGAAAAACTACACAGAGTATTCTAATACGTGGAATACAAATTTATTGGCTCAATTTTCTATAATATTTTCAAAAACTGTATAAACTAACTTCTTTCTAGATTACTGGGATACACTTATATATAAAACTGCCGGTTATTGAGCAAATACATTTAATTTTTTCTCGTGTGCGTTGTATAGATGTGTTAAAATGTTGTATGTTCAAACATGCAATAGACCTGCATCCAATCTTATGTTTTTTTTTTGGGATTTTTCACATACTTTAGTGATGTATGCACGTTGTACACTATGCAAAAATATATTTGAAGATTTTTAACATAAAACAAACATAACCTATGGCTTTAGTTTGGTAAGAAAATGTAAAAAAAAGAATAAAATCTAAAGTAATATATCGTATCGTTTGACAACAGTGTGACAAATATGATGGAATACAATATTTGTAAATTATTTTTAATCTATTTAGTGTTAAAGTAAGTAAAAGGTAATAAATGTAGACAATAAAAATAAGTAAAAGTATCCATTAGCTGCTCCCATCTCTCTTTTAAACTTATACTAAGAGTGGAGCCATTTGTATGTAGAAGAAATAAGATACTGATGTTCCCATCGAAAATATAACTTTAGTCCCTTTTAAGGCTTTTTTAAATTCTTTCTTATTTCACCCATTGGAATGTTATGAAATTTGTATATCGTATGAAATGCCTTTGAGATACACCTTCAATGGCGATAAGCCATTTCAAGAATATTAAAACTTTTAAACTTCTTTGGAAAACATTTTTCTTGAGACAAAAACGAGTCAAGGCAGTAAAGGCCCTGTGCTCATCTGTGTTAATTATAAATGAGCTTCCACCAAGCGCGTTATGAATACATATTATCTTGATTTGTATTTAATAATATTTGTCACTTGATTCACAATGGATATTTCCTTAACTCAATCTATAACGGTTTCTTATTTTATTTCCAATATATACATATATACATACAATGTCATATATACATACTCTTGTTTTTACAAAGACAGACGTACAAAAACCACAAGAATGTTAAAGTTAAGTAAATATTTTAAATAAAGTATATTCACATTATTGTGAAAATGTACATAGGGGCCTCTTTATATAAATATATACAGGGGCAATTTCATGTCTAGAGACCCAACTCAAAAATGCGATTTCGATCGAATTTGCACCAAGGTTAGTACTATTACATAGTAGGACAGACACTCCTGAACTCCTTTGGACAATTTTTGCTATGACCAATAGGAGAAAAGTTACACTCATTTGAATAAAACCCTGTATGACCAAAATGTCCAACTTTGATCATCTCTAAGTTCGGCAGTTCTTGACCGATAGAGCTGGAAATTTGTGTCTGACCTACTATCAAATAGTACTAACATTAGAGCAAATTTCGTCAAAATCTATTTTTGAGTTGGGTCACTTGACATGAAATTACCCATATATATATACAGGGTGTTCTACAATCAGTCTTGACTACAAGTTAGCATCATAGGTATGATGAAATAGAATAAAAGGTTCTTCTATATACAACTATTTATCCTATTTTATATAGATGAAACTATCTTAAAGCATATATGTAAATTAAACATATTTAAATAAGCGATAAGTTTCGCATTTACATTAAATCAATTAGAGGCATTTAATATAAGGGCAATTTCATGTCAAGTGACCCAACTCAAAAAATCGATTTTGATGAAAACGAAATCGAAGGCTAGTACTATTGGATAAAAGGCCAGCTCTATCGGTCCAGAGTGTGTCAAAGTTGGACATTTTGGTCATACAGGGTTTTATTTAAATGAATGCAACTTTTCACTTATTGGTCCTAACAAATATTGTCCAAAGGAGTTCAGAGAGCTGTTTCATTGTTTCCAAAAAAAAAAAAAAAATAATTTGTTTTTTTTTCAAAAAAACTCTTTTTTGTTGTTTAAAAGAAAGCTTAGACAAATTTCTTTAAGGGCTTTATAGTCCCATTATGGGATGCGAGTGGGATATCTATCAAAACGTAATATTTTTTAACTTATGAAAAATATTTTTTTCTATATTTGTCACTTAATTTTCAATTATTTTTTCAAAATAAACGTTTTTGTTGTATTTTTTTTTTGCTCAAAAGTAAGCTTAGACCATTGCCTTTAAGAGCTTTGTGGTTACTTAGTGGGATACTTCCAAATCGAAAGACTACGATTTTGAAAGTTGGGTCACTTGACACGAAATTACCCATAAGTATTTATCGCCTCTTCTTATAATCACTTATGAGTAAAAATTTACTTTAAACTTTCGTTATTTATTATATTTTAAACCTCAAAGTATAACTTAGTTCTATTGATTTTAATAAACTTTTAAAAATGTATTATGTTAAATCTTGCTCACCTTTATATCTACTTAAAAATTTAATATTTCCTTAAATAAAACGCCTTTTGAGAATACTTTAAAATATGTTAAACATATAAAATTTTCACTTAATTTTTATGCAAACAAAAATCGAACAGGACCCTAAAACTTTAAAGAAAAATCTCCATTTACTAACAATAGACGAACAAAAAAATAGAAAGTAGAAAAGAAACATTTGTTAAACTTTATCAAGAAGTCATATTATTTAATAGAATTGTTCGTTCTTTTTTATTTTTAATGTATGCAGTCAACTACTTGTGGAGAAAAATGCTAAAAAGTCTGCAAATAAAAATTTACTTTGAATAAATTACTACAAAAAAAAAAAAAATCAACAAAAAGAAAAAAAGTTATTCGAAAAAAAAAAACAAGCAAATGTAAAAGTAAACGAAACGAAGAACAAATTTTAAACAAACAAATGAAAACCGATAACGGCCACAGACAAACATTAGATACATACTTATTAGGTATTCCAATAGAATAGAATATTTTCACAAAAATTAAATATGGAAAAAATGTAAATGGATAGAAATTGTTGAAAAATATATACAGTTAAATTTTTCAGTACTAGAAAATAAGTGTATTCAAATCTATTATTTGATTAAGAATATTGCTGGAGATTATTTGAACTTTCGCTACAATTTTCGAGATAGCTTGTGAACGTTGGTATTATGTATACTTGTTTGTACATAGCTGTGGAAATTATAAATATCAATCATAAATGAGATTAAATCAAATGTGTTTTACGAGTTTCATTGTTTAACAGAGAGATGTTGATTTTTGTTGAAAAGCTTTTCGAAGAGAGGTATAATTTTTTTGATTAAAAAATAAGGCGAGCTGGGTTGACTATGATTTTGAAAATAATTTCAATGTGGTAATTAAAACACATTTATTCATACAATAAAAAAGCTTAAATTAATGAGATACAGATTAAAAAGCTTTACTAAGCTAAGTTATTAGTGTCAGAGAAGGTAAAAACTGAAGTTAATCGAAATGAATTATGGTACAACGAGATATTTTGCTTAAGTAAAGCTGGACAATAAGTGTAGGTTTTTGTGTATTAGGAAAAGCTTTTCTATAGCTTAGTTAAGCTATAACTTATATCGTGAGTTCTTTAAATCCCTTACTAGATCAGTAAGTTAAGCTTTTCTTCATCTTAAAATATAATTTTCTAAAAGCTAATCGAAATGAATTAAGGTACAACGAGATATTTTGGTTAAGTAAAGCTGGACAATAAATGTAGGTTTTCGTGTATTATGAAAAGCTTTTCTATAGCTCAGTTAAGCTATAACTTATACCGTGAGTTCTTTAGATCCCTTACTAGATCAGTAAGTAAAGCTTTTCTTCATCTTAAAATATAATTTTCTAAAAGCTAATCGAAATGAATTAAGATACAACTAGATATTTTGCTTAAGTAAAGTGTAGGTTCATGTATTAGGAAAAGCTTTTCTATAGCTCAGTTAAGCTATAACTTTTATCGTGAGTTCTTTAGATCCCTTACTAGATCAGTAAGTTAAGCTTTTCTTCATCTTAAAATATAATTTTCTAAAAGCTAATCTCCATGAATTAAGGTACAACTAGATATTTTGCTTAAGTAAAGCTGGACAATAAGTGTAGGTTTTTGTGTATTAGGAAAAGCTTTTCTATAGCTTAGTTAAGCTATAACTTATATCGTGAGTTCTTTAGATCCCTTACTAGATCAGTAAGTTAGGATTTTCTTCATCTTAAAATATAATTTTCTAAAAGCTAATCGAAATGAATTAAGATACAACTAGATATTTTGCTTAAGTAAAGTGTAGGTTTATGTATTAGGAAAAGCTTTTCTATAGTTCAGTTAAGCTATAACTAATATAGTGAGTTCTTTAGATCCTTTTCTAAGCTTTTAAGCTTTTCTAAAAAGAAGACGTTTTTCTAAAAATGTACTTAAGAAAACTTAACTTATATTAAGTATTCGTCATTATAGTGATTTTCGGAAGGAAATTTTTTAGAGGGACCTTAGTCTATAATGGATCAAAATCTACATAATTGAAATAAGTAATTTATTGTAATAAATCTTTTTATCGATTTTTTTAGGGTTAATTACCGATTCCGATTTAGTCTATTCTTACGAGTAAAATTTATCACGATTGCAGTTTAACTTATATTTCCTGGAGACATATATATGAAGATTAGGCAATGTCGTTTACAGATATTAATAATTACACAGGCCAACAAAATTAAAGAAGTCAAACTCAAAGTATACTTTTCTTAAGGATTGAGATGCTCTGATTTAAAAAATCAATTAAGTTCAATCTGGCGATTTCTAAATAGCAGTTTAATATCTGTTATATCTTTTTCCTTCTTCGAAATATTTTAACTTAGTTTGTTTAAAGCTTTAGGTTAAATGTTAAACCTTTATTCTAACATCGAAACATAGGAATGACATAAAAATTTGACAAATAGAGATGAAATTTTTGTGGGTCAAAGACCAATATTTCGATGAATTAGAAACTGGATAATCAAGTCAATATTACACCACCAGTTTGATGATATAATATTGACTTTAATGAAATTGAGAAAAAGAGAGCTCTTAATATTATCCCCTTTTCTTCATCAACCATCAATAAAATTGATCTAAATATGTTGAATTTATTTTAAATGATTGTAAATATTTTATCAAAATGAAGCATATTTTTCGTCGACAAGAACCATAGAAAAAAATGTATATTTTATCTTGATTTTTTTATTTGTTTATGCAACCGTAGCAAGTGGCATAGTGCAGTGCAGCTACGAATGATATTAAATGATAGAGGTCAATTTTTGGCAAATAGTTATTAAATTTAAGTAATAAATTTGGAACATTTTTATTATTTCGTTTTTTTTTCTTCTTCAACATTTATTTTTGTGCTCTTTTAACATTTGCCATTATAGCATACGAATAAATTGGAGAAATAGAAGGAAAATAAAGGAAAAATAAACGAAAATCTAAGGGTTTTGCAGTAAATGAAAAACAATAATTTAACATTATTATATGGCATTGAGAGGAATGGTGAATGTGTGTGTGTGTGATAATGTGAATGAAAGGAAATTTAAGCAGTAGGAGAAATTTGTTTAAATGCGGTGTCCTTTTTAAGGTTATATTGTTTAGATGTAATTTATGTAACTTATGTTTTAGTTTAAAAGAGAAATGATTTTCAAAATATTATTGATTTTTGAACAAATAATTGTTTTGCACTGAATGAATTCTTGATAGATTTCGATTTCCCTCAGATATTTTTCACCTCAATGGAATGCACTCTTCTCTAACCAAGAAAATAAAGTACCCCAAGTAAATCATTTGGACTTAAACATTTGCCACACACTGTCTCTCCCTGTTTAAGTAGAACACACAAAGACGTTTGAAATAAGTAGGTGGCGAAGACTTGATGATGATGAGAAAATGAGAAACGTAGGGAGGGGGGATACAAAAAGAACACAAGTCGATTTGGAATCATCCATGCAAGAAATACAAAGCAAACCGCGCTTTATATTCACAAGCACAGGAAGTAGAAAATGTTGTAAATTACAATCTGTCTGTCTAACACTTCCGGCTGGACCGCCTGCTGCTGCTTTCGTTGTTGCAAGCTCTATTTGTGAAGCTACAAAGCTGGCGATGTCGATGGTTTGTGGATAGTGAAATAAACGTGTATATCGTTGTACTACATATGAAATGTGCTGCTGCTGCTGTGTGCCTTTGGTAGTTGTGGAAAAGTGTGGTCATACAAATTGCAAGCTAAATAAATGATTTTCAACTTAAGCTAAAAATAAATGAAAAGCTCAATGTATACCTAACAGTAGTAAAATAAAATAAACGAAACTAAACTAAAGTAAAGTAAACTAAAATAAACTAAACTATGCTAGATTATTTGGTTACATGGTCGGTCAATTGTTGAAACTAGTGGCAGAAAGGGACAGAGATAGAAGGAGTGTGGTATTTGTGTAACTGGTAAATGACTAAGTGAGTCCAAAATAAAAAATAAATGAAGAAACATTTATTTACAATAGCAAAATGTTTTCACTTTAATTTTACTCTGCCGTCATGAAGCTGCTGCTAATGCCCCTTTAGAAATTGCATCATAGAACAGTCACTATATGTGGACAAAAAAAACCCAAAAGAATTTCTCATCGAGACAATTTCATGCTCATCTGCATAAAATCAATTCCATTTTGAGACAATTTGAAGATTAGAATACAAATTTCGTATTATCAATGGGGGAATTGTTAGCAGCAACAATAGACAACGTAAAAATCTTTAGCAATTTTAGTTGTCGTCTGCCACCCAAATGTGAATACTACCACAATGTGCACTGACACAAATACAAATGTTAAATAAGTAGTTTTAGCTGAAAGTTCAAAAAAAAGAAAATGATTGTATGAATGCAACGTTAATAAAAAAACGAACTGTAGTGAATAAAAGAGAAGTGTTTTACAACATGACTATTCAAATTCATATAATTTTTGTACTTGCATTCTTCAATTTCATAGAGCATAGTATGCTAGACTAAATGCCACTAATAATGCTCGAAACTGCATTAAATTAAAAGTTTCCCGACCATATTGTGCTGCATACAAAAATTTGCTTATGGGAAATTTTCATCAATTTTGTTACATTCGAAAATTTAGTTTAATTTTTTTTCGCTGTAAAGAAAAAAAAACTAAGAAAGTAAAAAAATTGTGTTTCTTGCAGCGTTAAATTATGTGGCCAACAATTTAGCTTGTGGCGGATTCTTTTAATACACGTACAATAGATTTCTTTATGAGTAAATTCCATTAGTATATAAGCACTGTATTACACGAATAAAAATGTCAATTAGATACTTTCTTTCGAGTTCAATATTAGGAAAACTTAACTAAGTGATTTTCAATTAGCAATTTAAATTCTGTGTAAAAGTACATAAGTTGTTTTTTGTATTTTTCAGAAGAACGTTTAAAAGTTTTAAAATCCAATACAAAACTATTTTACTATAGTTTTACATTTAAAAATTTTATTATTTTCAAAAGATCTGATCCGATAATTATGAAAAATTAACAAAATATATATTTGAACACAGAGATTTCAAAAATGCGAAAACATGATTTTTGCATATCTTGAGATATGTACTTTTTCATTGTTGCCACAGAATTGTATAAATTTATTTAAAATTTCTGACGGAAAACCCATTTAAAATAAATTATGTAATTAAACAATAATATTAATGAATATATAGTCCAATGAAAATTGTATTAGTTGTAACTAGTTCTTGAACTCATAACTATAAGCTGTACTTATTCTATATTGGCATTAAGATCAATTATTTTTGTTCGAAACTGTAACCTTTGAAACTGTTTCTGTGAAAGCACTATGGAATCGATACTTTTATGAAAAGGTTCTGTAAGTAGTTTTATTCAGCCTCGAAATTTGTTCTGGAGAGGTTTAGAAAGAAGTTTTTTTGATTATTAGTTTTATCGGAAGTCAATCATAAAAAATTACTTTAAAAAAGATGGGGGTATATTGATTTTGTCATTGCATCATTTTGTCACACATCGAGTTATTGATCATAGACCCACAAAAGTATATATTCTGGGTCCTTATTAAATTTTTAGACGACATAGCCATGTCCGTCTGTCAGTCTGTCTGTTGAAAGCACGATAGGATTGGAACGGAAAGAGGCAGGTTAATAATATTCCCAATATGTAAGATTTCTTTGGTATTGAAAATGTGTAATATCGGTTCATGTTTTCGCAGTCATAAAAAGTTTTAACAGTCAAAATTGTTTTAAAAATTCAAGTATAGCGATGAAATTCGACACAGACAAGTTTTATACGAAACAAAATCTATTTTAATGAGTATCAGTCTATAATTTCCCTACCCTCCATATAAGGACCTCTTAAAAATAGGAAAGAGTAGAGCAGTGAAATCCTACACAGACCTATATTATATGAATGGAAATCTTTCTACCAAAATTGATGATGATCGGTCCATAATTGCCCCTGCCTCCCGTATAAGATACCCTTTATAAAATGACGTTAACGCTCATTTCACGCTTAAAACAATAAGTACAGCGATGAAATTCGACATTTTAATATTTACCAAAATCTCTTTACAAAATTTTATGAGGTTCGGCCCATGATTGCCCTACCCCCATAAGTATAACGAACTCTTAAGAAAATTACTAAATTCATTACTGGCTTAAAAATACAAGTTCATCGATGAAATTCGACTCAGACGTATTTCATATGAATCAAAATCTCTCGACCAAATTTTATGAGGATCGGTCCTTAAAAATTTGAGTATAGCGATGCAATTCGACATAAACAAATTTCCAACAAATGGAGATCTATCTACCAAATTTTATGAGGATCAATCCATAATTGACCCTACCCCCATAAAAGATCATCTTCAGAAAATGACTTAGTTAGCATTAATTACTGGTTTAAAAAAGAGTACAGTGATGAAAATCGATATAAACGTGTTATATACTAACCGAAATCTTCATGACAAATTGTATGAGTATTGGTTCGTAACTATCCCTACTCCCTATATAAGGCTTCTTTCAGATAATGACTAACTCTCATCACTGGCTTAAAAATACGAATATCGCGTTGAAATTCGACCGAAATCTATGTTAAAGAAACCTGTTTTCTAAATTTTGTAAAAATCGGTTCATAGTTGACCATACCCCTGTTACTAAAAACCAGTTTTTTGGTTATAAAAATTGGACAAACATTATTATTTTTAAAAGTGTAGACTTTCTTAAAGCTCGGAAGAGCTCGGTTCATAATTGATTTAATCCCTCATATAAAGCCTTATTCCAAATATCACCCAAAAGTTCATATTAATATCGATTATAAAATGCAACATAAATCTAATGTAAGGCAAAAACTAAAGCATGTATACATTCCATTGAACCAGTGTAATACCAATGTATAACTAGTGCCAAGAATGGTTGCTTTAACAAGGTACCTCGGAATCACAACAATGTTCAAGGCCTCAAATTCTAGAAAGAGTGATGAAATCATTTGTGAAATTTTATTTGAACTCGTTCCAGAACTAGTTTTTTAGAATAGATTAAATTTTTGATTCCACTAAAAATCAAGATAGTACTTAATATTTTTATTGATAAAAAAAACTTAAAAACCCCATTAAACCAATATTCTAGCGAAGGTTTTAGTTATGTATTAAATTTTTTTGTAATATTCACTTTAAAACTGCAACATCTTAATACATAAATCTTGATGTGTGTATGCATAAATCCTGCTGTAGTAATATACTATAAAATAACTTATATTTATTTAACTTTTATAAGCTAAAAATTTCAATATACCAATTATTTTAAACATATACAATAAACATTTTTAAACCATACAATTATCTTTAATATTATGCAGATATTTAACAAAATTCCCTTTAACTAACACAATATTGATTTTTCGTTTAAAACCTAATTAAAATTTCTTAAAAGCCACAAAGAGAGACGAAGGCGAATTAAAAAAAAATATAATAATAATAATTTGCATGTTTCGTGCAAATATTTTAGAAAATAAACAGTCAAACATGAAAAAGGTGGTACAATATAAACTCATACACATATATATATAAATACATACTATATATCGTCAACACTGGTATTAATACATTTTTAAAATTGCAAAAAAATAAAATAAAAGAAAATTGAAGAAAAAATAATAAAAATAAAAACAACAACGACAATAATTCAACATAAACCACATGCATGAAAAATACACCTACAAATATTTTTAGAAAAATACTAAGAGTATAGAAGAATATCAATAAATACATCTAGTATATATGTATGTAAGTACATATGTATTTTAAACATATGTATGTATGTATTTACTTCTCCACATGTAACTCAATTCTCTTGCATAAACCACTAGCTGAGTTACAGTCACTAAAGCAAAAGAGTGAGAAAAAAATCAAAAATAAAAAAAGTTCTCTATTAAACCAAATTTTATAGGGATTGCGAAAATAGAAAAAAAAATGTTATTGATTTAGGATGAAAGAAATGAAGAGCAAAAAAAAAGCGAATTTTGCTGAATAAAAAATCAGAGCAATTAAGCCAAACACACAATCAGTGCTACAAAAAAATAAAAAAATAACAAAAAAATTAAACATGGCATGAGATTTTTTCTTCCTAGAGTAAAATTTTACGCTGAACATTGGTTAAGTAAAAGAGATTTTATTCCCAAAAATTAATGTTATAAATAAACTTTAAAGACATATTAAGAAGGGGATCTAATTATTGTATTTTCAATGTCAAGCATTACTTTTTATGATCTATCATGTTTCTGACCGACGAATAGAGGGAAATATGGACGGACATAACAAGATCGTCTTAGAATACAACCACATTGTTCCCTAAAACTAGAGATTTTTCAGTTTTAATTTATTATCATAATTATTTTACCAAAAAATGTGTGTTTTAAAATCTGATTTTTACAAAAAAACAGAATTTTACTAAAAAAAATTGTAGAGAGATTTTGGCTCGTATAAACTTACATGTGAATAATTTTAAGAAAGGGACCTCATATGGGGGTTAGGGTCAATTATGCACCGATCCATGTATCTTAATTGTGTGAAATTTTATCGCTATACTCGTATTTTTTAGCCAGTAATGAGCGTTAAAGTCATGTTCTGAAGGAGACTTTGTGTGGGCGGTAGGGTCAATTATGGACCGATCCTCACCACATTTGGTAGAGAGGCTCTTATTAGACACTTATGCCGATATACTCGAATTTTTAGGCCAGTCATTTTCTGAAGGGGACCTTATATTGGGGGTAGGGTCAATTATAGACCGATCCTCAAAAAATTTGGTATGGAGATGTTGGCTCATATGAAACTTATTTATGTCGAATTTCATAGCTGTACTCGTACTTCTAAACCAGTTATGCCCGTTAAAGATGTTTTTTGGGGATCCACTTGTATGGGGGCTATCCGAAAACGTGGATCGATATTGCCCATTTCTAACACCAAATATCAATAGAGTATATTTTAACTGCCTAGCTCCTCCCGTGTGGTCCCTATCGTGATTTCAACAGACAGACGGACGGACGGACATGGCTTGATCGTCTTAGAATTTAATAAGAAACTATATATACTACTGGCGAAAAATTTTGTTTTGTTTAAACGAAAACTATAAATAAAAATCATTAAGAATTATTAAAATAAACAATGCTTTATAGGGCTATATATCAGTTTCTTCTTAAGTATATCATGGCGTATACTTAATCCTCATTTAATTAAATATATCTCATACACATCGAGCCTTTGCAGAGAATTGAAAATGTTTAAAGTAAAATTTTTTATTCTAAATTTTTATAAAATAAATACATTTGTGTGTATGTAGCTGCTAAAATATTAATTTGTTTTAAATTATCTCGCTTGTTAAACACTGTGCAATTGTAAAACGTTAGAACCACTAACATGTAAGTGAAGGCAATCTACTCATATGCATGTTTGTCTGTATGTTTTTGTAAAGCAATAGTACAAACGCCAATTACTGGCCACTCCAGTGTAACAACGGAAGTGGTGCCTGGTGAACAGAACATGGTGAGCCATGTTGCTGTTTTTTTATCCAATTTCTTTCGCTTTCTCTGTTTTTTGTTACACCGCAACCCAAAACTCTTGAGATGTGTTAATTTTTTTTTTTCGTTTTATTTTTAATTTAGAATTTGACTGCAATAAAAATTAAGGAAATGAAAATCGAAAAAAATGCAAAAAGAAAGACTGAATAAAGTAATACTGTTAAAAAAGCCAATTGTGGTTTTAACACATCGTTTGTTATCGCAGTTGATTTGAGTATATAGAGAAAATATTTTAAGTTTAATTTATTAAGGGAAGTTGAAATAAAACAAAGAAAATTTTAGGGAATTCCAATAAAAAATTTATTTTAATATTATTATTTTATAAAGCTTACTAAGTATTTTTAATATTAATATTGTTGGCAAAAAATGTACAGTTTAAATTATTTAATAAATGGTTTTAATAATTATTGACATTATTTCCAACACTAGCCATTTTATAACTACAAATTTCTAAAAGTTTTCCCAAATAATTTTTTAATGTAAAATACAAAATCATAAGTTACAAAAATGTAAAAAACAATAATTGCAGCTCATCAAAAATCATTATAGATCATTTAGTGTGCTGCACTTTACAGACTTACATACATACAAAAGTATAAAAACTTAAAAACGAATTCAAAACTATTAAGAAAAACTTTTACGTGATTTTTAATACTTGAAAAAAGTTGTCTTACTATTTTTGCCAATATGTATTATGTTATTTAATGCCACTGATGTCACCAGTCATGGCAACCGTAGTCAAAATGAAGCTGACTAGGTTGCATGGCATTTGAATGTGTTTTTGATTTGTTGTTAGTCGCGGCTATGTGTGTGTGTGTATTTAGCGGAAGTGTTAAACATGCACATGCCTGCACACAAGTACAACAAATAACAGAAACCAAATGTTTAAAGTTTATGAGAATGGCTGTCATCTTTTATACGATTTTTTTATTTGGTGTTTTCAAAGTTTTTCTCTTTTTTCTGTAGAAATGATGATGATGATAATCATTGGGTATTTCTCTTGTTTTTTTTTTTGCCAATTTTTATGCATTTTCTTTTTTACGCTTTTGTTCAAAGTTAAAGTTACGTGCACAACTACCGAATTGAAGTTTGTGAAACAAGCAAACTTTTGAATAGATTAAGTGCAAAGTTTTTTTTTTGTTCATTCGTTCACTCCTTCCCTTTTGCCAATGTATTTTCTTTATTGTTTGAGTTTTTCTTTTATTGCAACTCGATGATGTTGGTGCCACAACAGCAATTGTAGTAATATCGCCATCATTGGCCTCACCATCAAAATCAGCTAAAAGGCAAAGTTAAGCCACGACAATCAATGCGGTATATGGATTTTATTGCGTTAAATATAAATAAAAATAAAACAAGTTAAAGTAGTTTTTGTGTGGGTTCAGTAGATGGACTATAGTTATTGTACCCTATAGTTTATTTAAATGAAAAATGTCTCTTAAGTTTTGTGGAATTTAAATAGCAAATTATATTGGCAAATTTAAGATTTAATAGAAGCAAACTGAAATTTCTTCTTCGTTTGATAAATTGATTGATTTAAAATAATGAATTATATTTCGTACGATTGTATGATCGTGTTAAATAGGTTTATTACTGTAGAGTACAAATACCATAAATTTAACTTTTCAAATGTCATTAAAAGTAAAAGAATTTTATATAGCTTTTGGTTTTCCGATAAATTTACACTTGACATATGGGCAATTCAAAACGATTGTATGTGACGTTCGTATGCCTTCAGAGTGGTATAGATTTATTAAAAGTGGGAGTACTTGGAAAACAATATTGACATTCTGCTCCATTTTGGGCATAATATGTTTGCAAAAGGAATCATCACATTCGGAATCTTGTTTTCCAAAATATGGATTAAAATATGGCGATATCATACGTGACGAAAAACGGAAGTGTTTTTAAAGTACATGTAAATATTTACGAAAATCTGCGAATTCTGTAGGTGTATCTTTTTTGTTTTAATTTCTTAAACTATGGGACATATTATTCATTCGTAATCCATAATTTTTAAATAAGAAAAAAAAATGCATATAATTTTATAATGAACTTTTTTGAATATCGTACGTGACACATCGTATGCGACAGATTTTTCTCCTGAATTTTTTTTTTAGGTTATAAAATATATATTTTGCAAATATATGAATACACACACCTCAACAAATAAAAAGGAGTAGGAAAGTGCAGTCGGACAATGCTGACCTATATACATTTATATATATAAGCAATTTAGAGATAAAATTAAAAAACAGAAGTTATATGGCGACTAGGGTCAAATATGGACCGATCCTCATAAAATTTTGGGGTTGGATTTTTATTCATATAAAACTTATTTGTGACAAATTTTATTATAATACTAGTGCTTATAAGTGAGTTACGGACGTTTAAGTGTTTTTCTGAAATTAAACTTTGAATGGAACTAGAGTCAAATGATATCCAACCGTTATGAAAATCGCCATAATGGTTTAGGCTTATATAAATTATAGATCTGCCGATTTTGTATGGAATAGTATTATAATTAACAGAATTATGAGCTAAAAAGTGATATTTGCGGGTCCGTTTGTTTGGGGGCGAGGTGTAAAAATAGAGCGATTTCAAAAATTTTCAACAGACTTCGTCTTTGGTGCTACAAAAGATCTTCAAAAATGCAAAAGTTATAGAGGTTTTATTTTTTCAGTCGTGGTTTACCTTTTCATGGAATTGCCCATATACAAATAAGTAAATTAACAATTTTCAAAATTCAAGGTTATATCCAAAAAGTGGAACTAGAGATTACATTTATTGTGTAACTTCAACCCACTTGATACCTGGGCCCTATAGTGACCTAACTAAAACACACAAAAAAAACAGATATGATACTGTACAATACCTTGCAAAGTTATGAGTCAATATTTTATAGAGTACAAAGTTTTTGGTGTAGAAACTATTTATATGTATAGCCTTTATCAAAAGATTTTTGATTTCTGGCTTGTGTTCCTGTTATCCTAATATGAATCTTTTTATCATTTGATCCAGATAGATAGATGGACGAACAATTTGAGAAATAGTACCGTAGAATGAACTACATTTTAAATTTCAGCGGATATATCAGCAAATACCATTTTGGGTCCTTCCTAATATTCATTCTTAAGGCGAAATTCAGGATAAGTGTTTTACCATAAAATTTAAATAAAATAACATAATATGTGTATAGTCTACTTCATTATAAGCGGGAAGGATTCCTCGTTTACCAAATAATAACAAGAATTTTATCATTTGCTAACAAACAAAATAGAAAAAATTAAAATTATCCTTTTATTTAGGTATGTTCTCAAATCAATATAAATTCAATTTAATTTCAAGAAATATCTCATTGAAATCCATTAAATACTTAATGCTATTTTTAAATCACTTGTGTTAAATATTCACCCACATACAAATAATGATAACAATGATCTGCTGTTTTTTTCCCTAATTGCAAGTAGATTTATTACCAGCAAATATAATTTTTATTTTCGAATAAAAAAATCCACGTTTGAATTTTGTTTTATTTTTCTCTAGCAGTAAGTCAAATATACTATATGTACGACCTTCGTCTGATACTGCTGATATATACTAACATACATATGTGTGTATGTATGTAATCGATATATGTATATTATATGTACTTTAATATTGAATCTCTAATTTTGAAAGTGGTATTAGTCCATTATTTTAATGAAATAGAAAAGGTTTTTCATATTATTTGTTCTGTGTGAAAAACTAAATTTACATGTATTTGTCGTAAAATGTATTCTTATTTTTTTCTTTTAACATACAATTTTAAATAGACTATAGACTATTTTTTTGGTAAGTGGACTTATACCACTTTTAAAATTAACGATTTATATACATATGTATATTTTCACAATAACAAGTTACAGAATTTAATAGCTCATCTGTTTATAAGTAGTATACATTTGTATGTTCTTATAAGTACATAACAAGTTATAAATTATAGTCAGACATGATCGACAACATCATACGCTACATTACTTAGATAAACATATATTTAAAATATTATTTACTATTCCCTACTCTGCACTTCTATACTGATGAGAGTATAATGAGCTAATGATGATGTATGTAAGGCAATGAAATGTTCGCACCTTGAAGTACACCAATCGGTTCAGAATCATTTTCTGAGTAGATGATGTATGTCCGTCCGTCTGTATATATGTATATATAAGCCTTGTTTTTAAACTAAAATTCGAACTTTTGAAAATAATTGTATAAAATTTTGTACTTGATCTTACTGAAAATTATTGAATTGGTCCTTGAAGCTCATATTTACGTTAAATAAAATCTTTAATAATCAGAACAACTAAGTTGAACGATTATTACTATTTGAGTTTAGTTGTCATGCGAAGTTCCCTTTAGAAAATAACTTAAACACGATGAAATTCAATAAAAATATGGGCAATTCCATGAAAAGGTAAACCACGACTGAAAAAATAAAACCTTTATATCTTTTGCATTTTTGAAGATAATTCAAAAAACCAAAGACGAAGACTTTTGAACATTTTTGAAATCGGTCTATTTTTACACCTCGCCGCTATGCAAACGGACCCGCAAATATTACTTCTAAGCTCATAATTCTGTTAATTATAATACTACCCCTTCAAAAATTGGACCTCATTTGACCCTAGTTCCATTCAAAGTTTCATTTCAGTATTATGATAAAATTTGGCACAAATAAATTTTATATGAATAGAAATCCTACCTCAAAATTTTATAAGTATCGGTCCATATTTGACTCTAGTCGCTATATAACTCCTGTTTTTTTTATTTTTTTTCTATAAGTTATATTTAAGCAACTTATGTATATAGGTCGGCCATGTCTGGCAACACTTTCCTGATTCCTTTTGCAAATATAGTATTCTCTAAATTGAAGTGAATGATAAAATTGTTTTCCAAGTAATCCTATTTTTACAAGATCTATACCACTCTGAAGGCGTACGAACGTCACATACAATCATATGGAATAGGCCATATGTATGTAATAGATGGTGACGTGTCATAATATCCAGTGACATAATGTCCATGGACGTTATGACCACTAAATTGAGTCATATGTAGTGAACGTTATGACAATTTCAAAAGTGTCACAATGTCTATCAGCATAATGACATAAAGAGTTCATTTAGCAAAGCCGGTATTCAAAATACCACAGAATTTAAAACCCCTGCGCGCGGCCGAAAGTTGGCTATTCATTAGGGAATCCAAAACGTTACATATATCACTTTTAGGAGCAATTCATTTCGAGATAAGCGTGTCCTTTTCCTAAGTTCTAAACAAATTTTCCAATACATTTCTGTTTTTAAAGTGCCACAATGTCCATGGACATTATGACACTTTTAAGAATTGTTATAACGTCCATGAACACTATGATACTTTTTGGTGTGTCATAGCCTCCATGCATTATGTCACTGAACATTATGACACGCCACCGTATTAGATTAGATCACAAACTCAGATGACGGATCGACATACATATCGTTAAATTGAATTAGAAAGTGATCTTGAATCAATTTTTTAAAATTTCAAATCGCCCCATTCAATTTTACACAATATTCTCAAAAATTTTGAAAAGTTACATTTTAGAATGAATCAAGCTTTTATTTCCGGTGGCAACATAAGCACCGTATTTTTTCTCCACACAAATTTTAACTCAAGCATAATTTTCTTTGAGTCTGTCTAATACACATACATATATTTTCTATCCATATCTTCAGCGAATTTAGTTAGTTAAGGATTGTAAGCAGTATTTTATTTTTTTTATCCTTTAACGCGTTATATGAAATTGATATTTATTTTTTATTTCCCTGTTATGTGTGTGTTTTTTTTCCTTTGTACGATGCTGCAATGTTGTCTGTAGATGTTGAATATAAATCAGCAATTCATCATGCATCACTACAAATGTTGATGCGAATTTAGTTCTTTTTTGCTGATGTGAATATTGTTGATTTCCACTCGTATTCCTTTGTCTGGTGCAATACTCTTTTTATTACTTCAGATAAACACATGCACACATACAGATTAATGCAGATGAATACGAAAAAAGGCATTGCCATGTGTTCGGAATTCCAAAGGTTATTTGAAGATTATTGCTATTTGATGTTTTGCGAGACTAATAATGTTGCATGCAAGTATTTGGGGTAAGTATATGATGCATTTGTATGTTTGAGGGCTTTTACGATGGATTTACGAAATAAGAAACGCTGATAAAGAAGGCTATTTTAAAGGGAAATCAATAATTCATTTGAGGTTGGTAAAATTGCAGGTGAAATTCAAAAATTTTAAGCAGTGTTGGTCTATTATACCTTTTAACCAGATGCTGGAAAAACACATACTTGTTGATAATTCAAAATAACCTTTTAATACTTTCAGTGGCCTCAAATGAGCATTAAGAATGAGTATGTATATACCGGCTACAACTACTTAGTAGCCTTACAATACACATTAGGACAGAATTCAAGTTTTTGTAAGTAAATCTGGTACTGTTAACATATTAACTATCGAGGCGCACCCTGTAGAAAAGCTGCATATCCAAAATATCATGTCCTTGGCTATAATTTCACTGAACATTTCTAATAGATAAGATAACAAGTTATTTAGATATAAAAAAAGATCCACCAGATTGGGTATTTCTGTACAGCTGAATATTAGAGTTATTTCCAAAAATTTTTGATTCTGCCCCTCTATACAAGAGTGTACAACTATGTTATCAGTCTTCTTATTGAAATCGTAAAAACTCCAGTGAAGTCAAATGAAGTTCTGTGAAGAAATAATGTTCTAAGTCTATATTCTTCTACATCATTCTTAATTGTTCTTTTCTTTTTCTTTTTTTCTAATTAAAAATATATTTCGGACATTTTCAAAACTCAGTCGATACCATAGACTATCAGTTTTGTTAATGTAGGCAAACTAAAGGTTGTAATTCTAAACCGAATGATACTTTTTTAATCGGTTACAGGATACTTCTCTTTATATGTTACTGTGGTTTATCTTCTCATCTTACTTATTATCAATAATTATTTCCATATATTACAAACAAAAATCACAGAATCACAAAATCTATAAACAAAATATAAAGGACTGCCATATAATATATAAAAGTATCACTTGCAACACATAATAAATATTTAACTAAATGGTATATAAATAAAAAATTGTCTACAAAATAACAACAAGATATAACAAAATCTGTCTACAGATTTATGAACCCAATATAAAAACTTGTTTTATATTCCTAAGTGTGTTATGTATGTAAATATGTTTCGAGATATTTAAATAAATAAATTGTTGTTCTTTTTTTTTTTGATATGAACATTTTTGTAGACTATATTAATAATATGAAACCATTCATTCTAATGCCATTATTTATTTGCTTTCAAAATCTATGGCGTCAATAACATCTTCTACAGTTTGCTGCCATAGCTACGGGAGAAAAGTGTAACAAAAAGAGATAAATAAGGACTTGTGATTCTATTTTTGTAAGGGTGTACATAGTAGTATGTGCGAAAATGTTTTGTGATTCGATTTGAAACAAAATTGATTGTGTTTATTTTCAAACATTTTATTTATTTATATTTCATTTTACTTCTATCTTGTTTATATGTTTATTTCTTTTAATACTTTCTTGTAGTATTTTACATTTTCTTTTAACTGTTTGTACTTATGTGCTTGTGAAAGACAAAGTATATAGCAGATGTTTCCAATGGTTTTGTTCATTTTAAACTCATATTTTAAATATTTTCCGTAAAATTTTAAAATAGAATGTCACACATACATATATAAGTATATTAAGGTGTCTCGTGAACCACGTTTTTGTAGGAATACCTCTCAAACGTTGCGTATTAATGTACTAAATACGAGAGACAAAAAATATTCTCCTCATGTTCAGTACATAACAAGTAAAACAGTATTATCTGACGTGGCCGACCATATGATACCCTACACTAGTTATGAAATTATCTAAAATGTATATTATTTTTAATAATTAAGCATTTATATTGAATTTTTCCCGATACTTTCAAATCCCGAAAATCCCGGGATTTTAAGTACCGAAAACCGGGATTTTAAAAAATGAAATATTACCTTGGCAGAAGATGGAATTACTATGGCTATAATTGATAGAAACCAGTTCTGTAGTATTTCCCCACTGACCATTAAAAACCATATATCCGATATTCAGATCAAGACGGCTGGTCTCATGAGTACATAGGTGCAGTAAGGTGCACTATGTAGCCTTGTATGGATCTTCATTACACATGGGTATTATTTTATATTTATAACATATAAGAAGCTTTTGCTCAGAAGTAAGTTTTTATCCCGAATCCCGGGATTTTTAAAAATCAGTCCCGATTGGCATCCCTAATTTCGACATATGGGCAATTCCATGAAAAGGTAAACCACTACTGAAAAAATAAAACCTCTAGAACTTTTGCATTTTTGCAGATAATTCAACAAAAGTTGGTAAATGATCTTTTGTAGCACCAAAGACGAAGTCTATTGAAAATTTTTGAAATCGCTCTATTTTTACACCTCGCCCCCATACAAACGGACCCGCAAATATTACTTTTTAGTTCATAATTCTGTTAATTATAATACTATTCCATATAAAATCGGCAGATCTATAATGTATATAAGCCTAAATCGTTATGGCGATTTTCATAACGATTGGATATCATTTGACTCTAGTTCCATTCAAAGTTTAATTTCAGAAAAAACACTTAAACGTCCGTAACTAATTTATAAACACTAGTATTATAATAAAATTTGCCACAAATAAGTTTTATATGAATAAAAATCTAACCCCAAAATTTTATGAGGATCGGTCCATATTTGACCCTAGTCGCCATATAACTTCTGTTTTTTAATTTTATCTATAAATTGCTTAAACATGTATATAGGTCGGCATTGTCCGACTGCACTTTCCTACTCCTTTTTATTTGTTGAGGTGTGTGTATGCATACATTTGCAAAATATATATTTTATAACCTTAAAAAAATTCAGGAGAAAAATCTGTCACATACGATGTGTCACGTAAGATATTCAAAAATGTTCATTATAAAATTATATGATTTTTTTTCTTATTTAAAAATTATGGATTACGAATGAAAAATATGTCCCATAGTTTAAGAAATTAAAACAAAAAAGATACACCTACAGAATTCGCAGATTTTCGTAAATATTTACATGTACTTTAAAAAGACTTCTGTATTTCGTCACGTATGATATCACCATATTTTAATGCATATTTTGGAAAACAAGATTCCGAATGGGATGATTCCTTTTGCAAATATAGTGTTCCCAAAATGGAGCAGAATGTCAATATTGGTTTCCAAGTACTTCCATTTTTACCAAATCTATACCACTCTGAAGGTATACGAACGTCACATACAATCGTATGGAATTGCCCATATTTTTGATGAACAAATTATTTTCAGATAGAGGCTATATATGGGGGCTATGGTCAAATATGAACTGATCCTAAACAAATTTGGTGGAGGGATGTTTGTTAACATTAAAGTTAATTATGCCGAATTTCATTGAAATACACTTGATTATAAGGGAAAATGACGTTCAAGCATTTTCAGAGGGGAAATTTGCAAGGGGGCTCATTACGAAATGTTGCAGTATAATTTATGCTTGTGTCAAAGGTAGTTATGCCTATTAATGTAGGAATATTAGTATAATTGGCATAATTATGTGCTCCAAATACCAAATTTAGGGGATCCGGTTATATGGGGGCTAGGTGAAATAATGGACCGATTTCAACTAAAATCAACAGGGTTTATCCCTGGGTCAAAAGTAATGCGATTAGTAATCCAATTATCTTCAAAAGTGACCTGTAGTTTGATTACAAAGTTTACATGAAAAGACAGACGGACGGACATGGTTTAATATACTAAGAAAAATCTGAGCCGATTGGTATACCTCAAGGTGGGTATAGAACCATTAATTCTATATGTTAAAAACATCGGCACAAAACCAATATACTCTTCCCACTGAGGTAGTGTAGGGTAAAAATACGCATCGATGTACATATATTAGGATCCAAAATGTATAACTATGTTTTTCTTATTTTGAATAGCGAAGTACATCCATTTTATTACTGAACATTATCTACATGATTATTCCAAGCAAATTTCATTAAACTAAGACCACATATTCAACCATAAAAAATTTTTTGACAAAATAACAATAAGTAGTCTACAAGCTTTTTAAAACTATAATGTGATTTAATAAAATTTATGTAGATTATGTCCATATTTTTATTAAATTACATTGATAATCACTTGTTAGACCTTTGGAAACATAGACATCACTTTATGGCTCAGAGAAAAACATATTAAAACCTGTTAGCAAAGCGCTCATTTACAAGACTGGCATAATCCAAAAAAGAAGTCCCATTTATTTGGATAATGCCAGGCTTGTAGTAAATAAGCGATATGTTCTCAGCTAATGAATGAAAGAAACGTTAATGCGAAATATTTGTCAATGTTTCAATAATTGGGACGAAGCACTTAGTAAGCTTTATTTAGCTATCTAAAATTCGCCAGTTTACTAATTTGTTCGATAAATTTTCCAGTATTTATTTACATAATTTAGTTCTCCATCAATATGTAGTTTTATTTATGTGTAAATATTGTCATTTATTTGTATTTGTATTTGCATTGTATTGTTTTTTTTTTTAATATTATTTTAATTTAATAAAATTGTTTACAACAATTTTATGACCGCGTTATTCAATTGCTATAATTAAACATTTTTTAATTTCATTTTCTACAAACTTTTTAATGATGTATTCAACAGAAAAGTTAATTAAATGCGGTATAAAAATAAAAATGAAATGATATCAAAAAAAAAAAAAAAAAAAAACTGAAAAAATACAAACAATAAAAGCTCAGAAAGGTTTGTGCAAGTGAACGTGAAAAACAAGTATAAAGTTTAATTGTTATTAAAATTATTTATACGACTTTATTTTTAATAGACACAATTTAATATATAAAAAAAATTTAAACTGTTTAAATAAATAAAAATTAATGCTATTTGTGTGTAAAATTGTTGCAGTCAAAGGGATTTTAATTTACTCTCTAATAAAGTATCAACTATTTAAATACCTAGAAGCGGAAATGTTTACAGACATCCATATGTATAATATTGATAGCAATATTATATATAAAATGTTGTAAAAAAATACTGTTAATTCAATTTTCGATTGTACATATGTATGTCAAAAGTTTGCACTATGTGGTAAGTTGATTTCAAAAACAAGAAAGGTATTTTTTTATAGTCTCTATCAAAGTTGGAAAGGAATTTTACGCCTGTGAAAATGTTTGTGACATTTAATAAGTTTAACATATAAGTATGTACTTAAGGGTGTCCCGTGGACCGCTTTTTTGGAGGAATATCTATCAAATGCGTTGGCGTACTCAAGACGAGAAAATATAAATAGATAGAGGGTATATATAACTTTGTCATTCCGTGTGTAACACCAAGAAATATTCATCTGAGACCCAACGAGGTATATATATTTTTGATCCTTATGAAATTCTGAGCTATGTCCGTTTGTCTGTCTGTCTGTGTAAAACACGCTCACGTTAATACATTCTTTATTATCCGGTACAGTATCGTATTAAAAATCAGCAAAATCGTTACGCGACGTAAAAAGTTATGAGTAAAAATTTCAGACTACCTTGAAAAAAATTACGTTTTTTTCCCAATTCTTAAGTAATTTTCTCAGAAACTACTAAAAATATTTCGATGAATTTTGTCACACATTATTTTTTTGTACCAGGGATGTTTAAAGTCATAACAATTGATTTCCCATAGCCCACATACAAAGGTGTATATTCCCGGAAATCGTACTACCAACGTAGATCTCATTCGGTCCACAATTGGTCATAGCTCCCATATAAGGTCCACTTCCGAAAATCACCTAAATGTATATATTTCATCAATAAACAAAGCTTTTATGATAAAATTCGAGCTGAATATGTTTTGTATACATACAAATTATTTTACCAAACTTTTTATGGATCGGTCCATAATCACTCTACGAAAATTTTTTCCGGATAGGACCATGATTGGTCATAGCTCCTATATAAGATCCACTTCCGCAAATCATTTAAACTCACATATTTCAAACGCATATATTTCATTGAATTCTAAAGGTATCGGTATAAAATTTAACTTTATTATGTTTTGTGTACATATAAATCATTATACCAATTTTTTTACCGGTCATAGCTCCCATATAAAGCCCACTTCCAAAAATCATTAAAACTCACATATTTGATTGTCAAATAAAGCTATCTTAATAAAATTCGACACAAATATATTTTGTTTATATATGAATCACAGTACGAAATTTTTGTCAGATAGGCCCGTTATTGGTCATTGCTTACTTAAACGCATATATTTCTTTGAATAAAAAATTCTTTGAAAAAAAAAAAAATCACTTAAACGCACATATTTCGTTATCAAATAATGCTCTCTTGATAAAATTCGACACAAATATGTTTTGAGTACATACATATGAACCACTCTACGAAATTTTTCCGTAGAGGCCTGTAATTGATCATAGCTCCTATATAAAGTCTACTTCCGAAAATCGCTTAAACGCACTTATTTCATTAATTAAAAAATCTATTGTAGTAAAATTATACTTGATTTTTTTTTGCATATAAATCATTATACGAATTTTTTTTCCTGATCGGTTCATAATTGATCACAACTCCCATAAAAGGACCATTTCCGAAAATTACTTAAACGCACATTGACAATCAAAGTTAACGGAATTTTACTTCTGAAAATCACTTCATACCACTTAATTCATTACTAAATTATTATATCCAGATAAAATTCTGTGTATCATTCTATTAAAATGTTGTCAAACTGGCCTATTAGTATACATTTTTCTGGACCTAATCCAAATTAGTTCCACATATGCATAAATATTAGTACCCTTACAACGGAAACAAAATTTTTTTCAAGTTATCTAAAAATTAGATAGTTAAATGGGTTTTAATATAAAGTAGCTTGCTGCTGTGGAGTGTATTTAAGATTCGGCATAGCCAAATATAGCACTTGTTTGATTTTCAATCGCAGGTAGTTCCCTACCTGTGATAATCTTAGTACAATATGTTGAACAAAATCTTCTGCAATCTTTTCGAAATGGGTCTCAAAAATTCCGAAATTTTTATAACAGAAAAAATAATTAAGATTTTTATTAGTGTGTTTCTCGTCCGCAAAACGACTATAAACAAATGCCAAACTATTTTTTAAAAATGTTTCTATATAAACTAAAGTTTACGACAATTTTGACATCTATTTTGTTAAAAAGCGAAAATAATGAAACACCCTATAGTATATTACACTATGCGACAAAAATAAATAAATGGGAAGTTATTTGTTTGTATGGGGACTGGTGTATTGTTTGGACCTTATTTGACTCTAGTACCCATGCAAATCCTCCTTCAGAAAATGACTTGAATTCTACAATTCTCTTAATTACATCAATATCACTTTTATATAAATCTAAATATTTCCACCAAATTGTATGAAGATCGGGCCATATTTAGTCCTATCCCCCATATAAAGCATCTTTTGGAAAAATTTTGTATTAAGAAAAAGATCAATAACGTCGTCAATTGCTAACGGATTTTTAAAAACAAAGTTGCGTTTTTCTCCTGAATAGACATGGGTTTCTAATCAGTTAATAAATAGTACGGTTCCTATATAAAATACTTTCAAAAAACATCTTCAAATTTGGACAACGGTTCAAAACTTAAAAAATATGTTTGCTGATGAAATTCACACATATAGGTCTCCAGGTTACTTAAACGTTATATATGCCATTATAAAGGCCTCATCTTCTAAGTTACTGACTTATAAGTACTTTTTTACCCGTAAATCAAGATTTTGGAGGTGTTTGGCAAATTTCAAAAACATATTCTTGTTCTACTCGGATCCACCTTTCAGAAAAATAGTATCAATTCCCAGGTATTTTAATTTTCGTTTATTTTGTCTCACTGTGTTATTTTGTCTATTTTTTATTGGTACCAATTTTTTTCTATTAAAGCTAAACATTAAACTTTCAATTAATGGCCACCTTGCAAATTGTTCATGATTTTATCACGGAAAACATATACATAAATCAATATTAAATATATGTTTGTAAATTTATAGATATTATCCAATACTCTCTTCTCAAAAATGAAAACTTAAAATCTATTTTTTTCTCATTAAAAACTGCTCGAAATGACCGAATTTTTTTATATATGAACTTCAACGTTTCTATATTTTCTTCTTTTCTTTAACGACCAAACATAAAAGTACGATAAACTTGCCGAAAACATGAATTGTTAGTTTTAAGTTGTAAAAGAAAACAACAACAAAAACAGCAAACAAAAAGAAGAAAGTTTTTTTTATATTTTGAAGCTTTTTGTTTGCTTTTGAAAGTACCTATTTTTGTTGTTTTTTTTTTACTTCTTGATGTTATTGTTGTTGTTTGGGAAGTTGAATGTAAAAAGAAGTGAAAAACAGAAATAAGAAACATTTCTTTTTGTTGTTTTCCAACTGCAAAGTCTCGTGTTAAACAATTCAATATAAAGTTTTAGCATTTTGGTTTTCTGAAATCATAAAGAAAACGGGTTGCGAGTTTAATGATGCCATTTAGCACCTTTAAAACGTTAAAAAACTTACGTTTTCTTCATTTCCATTTCCTCTTCCGCTGTAACGTTGTTATAAATGTTTTTGATTTTTTTTTTTCATCATTTTAATATTTCTTTAGTGTGTGCAACAAACTTTTCGTTTGCTTTGGCAACTTAAGTTATGTGTGTTTTTTTGTATGTAGTAGTACGCAAGTAGGAATAAAATTTATTTGGGCACTTTCATTGAAGTTCAAACAATAAATAAAACTTGGTACTATATTGCCAAAGCAACAAAAACCCTTTATATTTTAGCAGAGTAACAAATTTTGGAAAAATTTAAAAATAAATTAAATGAAATAAAGGAAGAAGAAAGCTTTGGTATTAAACCAGGGTGATTTTCTGAAAAGATACTTTTATGGAGACTTGGGTCAATTATGGTTCTAACTTTTTAGATTTTTAGAGAGTGATTAATTTAATAGAATAAATTATTTTGGTTCAAAATACCATATAACTTGGAAGATGTTTTCTAGTCATTCTTTAAAATGGAATTGTTAGAAAACTTCATCCGAATACTCTCCCAGAGGTAAGGTTTATATTAGGGTTCTATAAATCGACTTTCGAATAATCAAACAATCGACTTTTTGTCGAAAAAAGTCGAAAAAAGTCGAAAAGTCGACTTTGTTAATAAAAGTCGAAAAGTCTGAAAGTCGAAAAGTCGAAAAAAGTGGATAAGTCGAAGAAAGTCGAAAAAAGTCGGAAAAAGTCAAAAAGTCGGAAAAAGTCGAAAACTCGAAAATTGTAGAAAAAAGTAAAAAATAGTCGAAAATTTTTAAAAAGTGGAAAAAAACCAAAAACTCTGAAATAGTCGGAAAAACTCGAAAAAGGTAAAAAAATAGTAGAAGAAAGTCGAAAGAAGTCGAAAATAGTCAAAAAGTCGAAAAAAATCGATAAGTCGGAAAAAATCGAAAAGTCGACTATTTATAAAATACTTATAGTCGAAAAGTCTAAAAGTCGACTTATAATTAAATGAAAAAAGTCGAAAAGTCGACTTTTAACTAAATGAAAAAAGTCAAAAAGTTTCAACTCTAGAACCCTAGTTTACATCATATGGGTACCAGGCCACTCGGGAGTAGTAGGCTAAGAAAGAGCGAAATCTTAAGGGGAAAAGAGCTCAAACTAGTTAACCTGATGGACGAAAAACCATCCGACGCCAGGAGGAATGAATAAAAAATATGGATTTAAGAATCCAATAGGTCCTTTTTTAATAATGAAACGGTAGGTAGAACCACAAACTTCCTATAAGGTGACCTTAACGAGAGCAGAAAGGGAGGTCTCCTCAAAGTGAACAAGTCTGAGGTTAGTATTCTAAGTGAACACACATGATTGCCGACACTGCTATACAAAATTAGACGTTTGTATTCGCACGAATGTGGAGCATGTAGAGAAGACAGTGAAACTCTGGACCACTTTCTTTACCATTAAAATCTTAAGAGACAATCAGCTACTATATGAAAATATCGATTTTACTATTGTTTTCCTAGTTATGTAAAGTGATGAATAGAAAATGTTTAAAAACCATTTGCAATCTTAACATACAATGATTTATCGGAAACGGAAATCCCCTAAAAGCATAGAAAAATGTAACTAGTATGACAAATCTTTGTACGGTTCTTCTTTCATCTAAAATGTATTTCTTGTCAAGTAATGTCTACTACATTTTACCTTTTTTTATTGTCCTAGTTGCTACAAAATGCAGTATTGTAAGACCCAAAAAAAACAGAAAAAATTTTAAATAAACTTTGTAAGCTTGTTTCTGTATATGCTTTTTTTTTCTTCTTATTTCGAAAGGCCAATATTGTGAACGTGCTCAGTGGTCATTGGTGTTTGGCATTATAAATGGATATATACTTACATACCATATACAAGCAATTGTCTGCCTCTAGAATTTCTTTTCTTAACAAACTCGAATACAAATAAAATATATGTATAAGAAAGAATAAAAATACCAAAAATACATACATTGTATTTTGAAAAACATAAAAAACTAAAAAGAGTTTGCAAACAAACCAAAATAAAAAAAACCCGAACAGGAAGAGAGGCTGCACTCCAAGTGTCACTGCGGATATCCGGTAAAAGTTTAAAGTGTATGTCCTTTTCGTTAGTCTTTCTGAACCTCAGAAACTATTTATTATTACATATTGCACACACATTCCAACTTATAGACTGATGTTACGTTTTTGGACAATCTGATGAAACCTTTTGTACTGTCTGAGCTCGTTTGTAGTATGTACGTATTTTAAGTGTAGACCTTTTGGGACAACTATTTGTTGCACAAATTTCAAAATTTTTGTCCACATAACAAAAGGCTACAAGGAAAAACTACAAAAAAAAATATAAAGTAAAAACAGGAAGAAATGTTAACAAATAGTAAAGTAATCAACAACAAAAAAAAAAGGACTTTGACTATTCATGTACACAAGTATGTTTTAATTTCCACTCGAAAGTTAAAATTAGACTATCATAAAATTTACAGGAAAATGTTGTCATTTCTTATGTTCATTTTCGTTTTTTTTTTTTTAATTTTTTTGATACTTTTGAGCAAATTTCTTTTTCATGTTGTTGGGTAATTTTGGCATTTTGTTAGGTTTTTTCCCAGAATGTTCGATTTAAATTACACACATGCTACTTATGTACATTTGTGAATTGCAGTTGCAAGTTAGTTTTGGGCTAACGGAAATACCTAAGTAGCTTGTATTTATTTTTCCCTGAAAAAAGAAATGTTTTTAAGAAAAAAAATGTCTTGCAATAAAACGAAACAAAATAAAATTTTCAGGCATTTTAATAGAAAGTCGAATCCTTTCTTTAAAATTTCCTATAGAATTTTACATGTTAACAAGTTGCAAACATTTGAGCCAATAAACACTATTTACCACAGAATGTGGCCACCTTGTTGCTTTAATAATGCTATACAAATTTTATACCAATTTTGTTTTTCCCCTTAGTTTTTCTTCTTTTTTTGTTTTATTTTTTAGTCTTTTTTGTTGTTGCTGAAAATGCATGTGTTGTGCATTTCACAATAAAGGCAACTTGACAATTCATTCTAATTTGAAGTTTTCGTAACAAATATTATTTCTTTTTTTTTTAAATTTGCATTGTGGGTCTGTAGTTGAGTTTTAGTAAGGGGAGTTCCATAGGCCTTTTTTAAATATTAAGAAAATTCTGCTGACAATAGATGTTTTTCCCCAAACGGGAAAAAGTTGTATTTTTGTGTAAAAACATTTAGAAGATTCAGTGGACGTATCCTTGTCGGCTATATTTTATTCAGAAAGGAAACGACTTACTTTACCCTATATAGAGAGTGATAAGTACCTACTTGCCTAAAATGCTATTGTGTGAGTAAATTGTGAAGAGAAATGAAAACTTCATCTACAGGGTTTTTTATAATGATACCTGTACGTATACGTGTTAATGATTTATTGATATGAGAAATATTGCGTATACGCATAATTTAGAGAAGCACTTGAAATACATGAAGGAAGTGCGAGAAATTGAACAAATGTTCGATGATGTTATTACTGGATTAAATTACATATATATAAATTATAAACATTGGAATAAGATTTTACTTAATGTAAATTTTATATTCATGGGACTTGCCTTTGTCCTGTATTAGTCCTCTAAACTTCGGTCTCAAATATATGACAATATTTACCTCTTAGAGCAACTTCTAAGCAATGGCTCTGCAATAAAATTATAACCGCCGAAAAAGAGTATTTTCAATTTAAGACAAGTAAGATTTTATTGTCTGGCATGGCCGACTATATGATACCCTATACCAGTGATTATGTTAAAAATGTTGATTATTTTTTTAATAATATTTAATTTCATTTTTATCTTAATTCAGAAATATTTTAACAATTTGTTGACAAAAGAGCGATTTTCAAAAACTGGTGTTAAATGGGTTAATATGTTCCTCTTCTTATAAATTTTTGGTAGAGGAATTTATGTCTACATTAGTATTTTATATCATCGTGTTATTATTGTTTATACGTGAATTTTGACCATCAAGTCAATTCCTGAAGGGGAATTTGTATGGGGTATCTTTAAGGCCCAATATCTCAACCTCCGGTTATCGTTTAACAGGTAGATATACTGCCGGTTAAATTTTTTTTGTATGTAAACTGTCAATTTATCGTTAGGATAAAACATAATCAGACATTGAGAAAATGGGGGTGAGACTTACATAATGCTAAGTTATGCCGATTTTTTAGATGATACAAGACAATGTAACGTATTTATGTGCTCTAAAGCACTATTCGAAGGGGACCGTTGTATGGAGGCTATACGAAATAATAGACCGATTTAAAACATTTTCAACAGGCATTGTCCTTAGGTCAGAAAAAAGTATTATGTATCTGAGCCGATTGGTATACTTTACGGTGTATGTAGGACCAATATTTTTGGGTGCAACAAACATCAGCACAAACGCATAATAACCCCCCCCACTATAGTGGTGTAGGGTATAAAAGTGTAATCTGGGAAATTTGTTACTAATACGCATTGTAACAGGAACAAATTCATGGTAGATAATTTTAAACTGCGTAGTTGGATTCAGAGAAACCAAATCCATACAAATACGATGGAAAAAATATTTAAACCAATTATTTTTAATCATATAATTTCACAGATACCAAATCCATACAAATACGATGGAAAAGTTATTTAAACCGATTATTTTTAATCATATAATTTCATAGATACCCCACTGTAACTTTAAAAATTGCTAACACAGATCCTTTTAACCATTTGCTCTGGATTCAGAGACCTCAATTCTATAAAAAATAGCTTCAAATAATTTGTCCATCTATATTTTGAATTGGTACCACAGTGCGAGGCCCCAAATATTTGGGGGCCCATAAAAAAATGCATGACTTTAGACTAAACTGTATATTTTTTTGTTCTTTTATTACGTAGTCGTGTCCGCATATGGTTATATTTTTTCATGATGCACTGTGTAATGAACGTTTTAGTTGTTTAATGGTAAGGTGACATGAAACTGTCTGCTCCAGCTATGAGAAAGAGCTCCTATAATTCTATTGATTAATGTGTTTGCATTGTAATGATTTTTTGCAAATCTTAAGCAAATTGTTTATACATATTGCTTTTCATTTTAACAGTTTAAGTGATTTGTAAATAATAAACTAACTTTGTTGAACATTTGATAGTTTCGATTCCATTGTAAACATGTTCTTTAGAGGTAGAATTCAGGAACTGCAACTTAAACAACATTTGAAAACTTTGTTTTGCATCATAATTGCAGTAGAGACTTTTAACATAAATAATAGTATAATTTTGGGTAACATCATCGCTGGAGCTTAGTTCTTTAGGAACGATCACGACCATTAGACATGCTAGCTCAATATTTCTTAGAAATCTGATACTTTGTGGTAATAGAATTTAGTGCCCCAATGCTGGCAAATGTCAAGGTACTCTTAAAGCCTTGCCGCGATTTTTAATAGTTGAATGAACAGACGGACTTATTACCTGCTAGAATATGTGTCTTACACACGGAATAAAGGAAAGTCGTATTTTTTGGGTTTCATATTTAAATTTTTTATATTATATTTTTTATAATTTACTTTTATCTTATAGAACTCCCCCACATGTATATGTGTGTGTATTCATTTTATTGGGTCTATGTATGTGGGTGATTATTTAACAATCCTCGTTAGAATTGTATTTGTTGTTTTGTTAACCAGAAAAAAAACTACAAAAGAAAAATAAAGAAGTGAAAAAAATTACTGCAATTGTTGGATTGCATTTGCACGCGATTGCTCTACAACTGCAAGTGTAAATGTGTAATTGTATGTATGTTCGTATTGCATTTCGTTTGTATATTTATTTAGTAACTTTGTTGTTGTTGTTTTGTATTACTTTAAAATTTATTCAAGAGCAATTTGTGTGGTATTAAGTTCTATTGTTTTTTCCCTAAACAATTACCGAGAAATTCCATTACACGATTACTAGTTCTTTTTTCCATATTTTTTCTTTTTTTCTTGTTGGTGTTTTTGTTAAACATTTGCAATATTCATGAAGGTAATTTTACTATACTAATTTATTCACACACTAAAGTAGTTCAGTTTCTCTTTTGTTTGATTGGTCAACAGGTTATTGCTGTTGCATTTTGATTTACGATTTACTTTGAAGTTGTTTTAAATATTTCCTTTTAGAAACAAAAAAAAAAAAAAAAAAAAAAAGAGAAATAATATTATTAATTTGAATAATAAATAAAATATTTAAATGGTTTTGATTACATATAAAATAAATAGTATTTCAAATTCAAAATCTACTTTAAATTTTTTAACAAAACACATTATGAACAGGTGTCATTGGACTTTATGGCTGCATTTCCAAATTTTTAGTTCATTAGTATAATGACACTGAATGCAAAGTAAATTCATTTGATGGAAATCATATAAAACTTTACACCAACACCTGCCCTTGAGTATTAAATAATAAATATCATAATAATTTTAAATTTCATTTAAAATTCAAAATTCAAACTAAATGTACAAGCAAAAAAAAGTGAAAATGTAAAAAATTATATATAATTTAACCATGGTACGACAATGTCGTAACACCAATTGTTTTATGTAAATCAACGCATTTTACATACAATATTCCAACATGATGGTATGTAAAATTCTGAACAGACTGTTAGCAATATACCTGGAAACGTTGAAATGAACATGTGCTAAAAGTTTCGTTTTGTGTCTTATAGTGATATTTACAGTATAAAGAAAAAAGAAAGAAAGAATGAAAGAATATATGAATGAATTTTTGCAATTTTTCTTTGTTACAGACACATACATATACTCATTTCAATATATGCAGGATATGTAATAACCCCACTTTTAAGTTGATAAGGAAATATTACGTTTTTTTTTATATACTTATTATGACATATTGAAATATTTTTTAAATAAAGTATGTATTTGTGTGTGTGTGTGTATTTTAAAGAAGTGTAAAATGTAAAAAGGTAGCATTTGTCACAATTTCAAATATGAAAGTCATATCTTATTTTAAAGTATATTAATTTTTGAACACAATTCCGTGTTATATAATTTATACTTTCCACCATCAGTGGAGTTAGAGGGTAAATATAATTTTGAAATAACCTGAATAACATTGAGAAGTAATCTAATCTTACCTGAAAGCCAATTATGTATATACATATATATATTCTTGGTCCTAATATTATTCTGAGCCGATTTAGTTACCTCTGTCTGTCCATCAGCCCGTCTGTCAGTCCATCAGTCCGTTTGTCTGTCCACCAAACCGTTTGTCTGTCCATAAGTCCGTCTGTCTGCTCATCAGTCTGTCTGTCAGTCCCTCCCGGGGCATGTTTTCAATACCTCTTGTCTGCCGGGACTATAAACTGGTGATGATCATTCCTTTCCTTGGAATGATTTGATATGGGGTCTAACCAGAGTATCATATAATCTGGCACTAAGGGTGGCCGGTTGCCCACAGGACCTAGTCCTGACCAGTCAATTGGTTGAGGTTCCTTCGGAATCCACGTAGTCGCTGTGGTTTATACCCAAATTCGCGGGGAGAGAATGTTGCTTTAAGGACTGATATATCCAAATGCCAATTATGTCTGGATTCTCTCTCCGGTGCTATTGCCATCTCAACAGATGTCATTGGATGATGTGACAGAGCAACTTATGCCGGATTCCTGAACCTGTTAAGTATCTCTTACTCTTCGCGTTTTCAGGTTGACACTTGGTAAGTGCCTGTCATTCCGTAGATCGTTCTTTATGGTCTAAGAATGGAACTGATGTAATTGGTGATTAATATTGTTTCATGCTACGCGACATATGGTTGAGGTCCGTTCCCTCAACTCCTCGGGGCAATTATTGGGTTTGAATTGACTTTGGAAATTTCTACATCCTTTGTCACATTATCTAACATACAGAGGGATCCTGATTTATTGGCTGGATATTTCGGGCTACCAAATACGTCTCTAGGTGCTGTTGCCGAATCAACCGTGTCATCTCAGTAGTATGGTTGCGCGGGCTTTAAGAGGTTAAGGAATGCACAGGAATGGGTCATTAGTTGATGGGTATTGCATTTTAAATAATGAAATCTTGCATGACATCATAAAGGTGGTCACCTTCCGGTATACCGAAAGATTGATTTCGCCTGATGTTGGGGTTTGTCGCCCCTTCAATTGACTTTAGACCAGAGATTGCTTTTTTCTTGTCGGGGTTTGCATTGGGATTGATCTCATGCTATCTGTCATGCCGCAACGGGGCTACTATGACAAGAGATTAGATAGCTTAAGTTCTTCAGGAAAGTGCTTGTACATGGAGTGGCTCAGCCATATACAAAAATAGCCACCTGAGTTCTTCATAGAAGGATTCAGGGGCGCCGTGAAATAAGGCTGTCAAGGCAGGTGTTCACGTTAAGTACTCGACATTCCTGTCTGTCAATATTTGGTAAGCTATACCAAAGGATAAAAGGGTCCTTTTTTGAGGTTTTCATGTTACCTTGATGATAGACCCTCATCTTATTGTCACTGGGAAACTGGTAGCACCTGTACTTCTGTTCTGCCTCTACACTTGTGATGACCAAATATATCGTAGTATACTTAGAGTGAGTGTGTCGAATGTTTATCGCTATGAGTGTGCACTGGGTTGAATTGTGATGGATGGATTGTGAATAAACAAGTGATACCATTGAATTTTCCATCCTTGTCTGGATATGTTCAGGGTTTACTCTGTTCATACCAGATATTTTCTCTGTGAGTAAGAACATGTACTCGGCTTATTTGATGGATCCATGTTTCAGTCCTGTTGCTGACTCAATAATGGAAGTCCCATCTGTGTGATTCTAAATGGAAGTGATGTTTTTACAACTCGGAAGTTACGCTATGGAGCAGCAATGGTCTGTGCTTGTTCATGGACCGGCAGAACCTGCTACAAAAATTGTCAGCGTCGTGTAAGAAACACAAAGTGGAGGTGTTAAGTCGTCTAATAAACTCAACCTGTGGTTGAAAAATTACCACAGTAGTTCACGTTAAGTACTTTAACTTCTTGACTCTAGCCCCCATATAAATTCTTCTTCAGAAAATCAGTTTTTCATTAATAAGTCTGCTTAATTAAATACTAATATCGCACATTTACTATAAGACTAGTATAATTCAATAGTTCGTTAAAACGAATAAATAAAATTTAAATTTAAATGAGAAACATATTAAACTCTACTGTCTAAATCTGATAAAATATTTCAAAACTCTTGATATGTTTAAAAGTTATTTAAAAAATAGTAAAATGTCATTAAATATTTAAAGCCATTTTTTAAGAAACGATTTTTTTAGGTTTTTAGGTATTTAGGTTTTTTATTATTTCATAGGTATTATATGGCCGACCATGCCCGACTCTACTTTCTTACTTGTTAAAAATAATTTGATATATTAACACGCGCAGGCGATTTACTGTAGAACTAGCATAACTCCTAAATGGTGGTCTCGAGATTTGAATTATAGTTAAACTTTTCTCCAATATTACTAGCCCGCTTAGTAGTTGAGTGAGGTTTTGTTTAAAAGGCGCAAAAAGCACAAATTTTGAGTTATATCAGTCTTGTACTACATGAGAAATATAATTTCTTAAAGGCGTGCTTTAGGCGAGTCTAAATACTTGTACTAAATATTTTTGTGTTTTCTTTTTATTGTTTTTATTACTCCTGATATACATGAACAAATACAAATATTGTAGTATTTTAATAAAATATTTTTTCATATTTTAATTTTTATTTATGTACACACACACAAAATCAGAGATACATGTACTATGTATACAGACATACATATAGTTGTATAAGAATGTATAAACATTTGTGTGAGTGTATATATTATTTAAAAGCAACATCATATGTTTCTATACAATGAACAAATATGTAACACATACAAACTGATTTCTCATAAGACTATATTTATGTATTATTTTAAGTAAGTTTGAATGTGTTCATTTTATGTGTTTGATGGTGGTAAAAACGATGATGATGCTGCTGCTTATTTTTCTTTTTTACTGATGATGACTGATATCATTCAGGATAGAAAGATATGTATATGTGTTTGTTTCTTACTTGCTTGATTTTATATTTGCAACATATTTTGCAAACTCACCCGTACACATGCTTCTTATAAGTTTCCTTTTTTTTAGATTTGGGGTATGAATAAAAAAGCCTTTAAGGTAAATTATTGTAGTCGTTTGTCTGTACTTGGTAAGGGATCTTTCTTTGAATGATGCCATTGTATGTAACGTAAACAATGGAATGGAATATAAAATTCCCAAACATAAATACAGACATGAATTGCAATGCAGCGTTAAACATAAGATTTAAAATTTTTGTCTTCCTACTCCTGCTGCCGTTATTGTTGTTTATGTACATATTTTCTTTTCTATATGTGTATAATATTTTGTAGTTATTATTGTAAAATATTTACCAGCTGTTTGCCATAAGATATCTCAAATAAAATATAAATATTTTTCCAATATACAGACACTCAAGTGTGATACTACTTGTGCAACTACTAGAACAAGTTTCAAATAAGATTCAATGTATGGAGAAATACAGTATTGGAAAAATATATGGGGATATGATATGTTCTATATCAGTTTGCTTAATATTAAACTTTGAAAACTGTTCAGATTTTTATATATTTATCTTTCATCATTCAAGTGAAAAATGCTCTTGAAGTCTGTAGAAATTTTAACACTACTGTTTCCATTTTTACACATAACAAGGTTTTAGTTATTTTGTTAAGATAACTTATCATTTAGGTTTCTTCTATTTCGTTTTTTTTTCTATATAGTATTTGGGGTAACTGATTGCTCACTATGTTCATATGTATAGAGTATGCTTGCAGGAATAAAGTATTCCATTTCTAAGGTAGTTGTATAAATTTGTCATAAAATTTCTTTACTAAAACAAATATTTTATTTGTATAAATTTAAAATTGAAATAACAAAATTTTTCTTATTTTTTCCATTTATCAATATATAAATAACAACTACAGAGTTGTTTTAGACATTTTTGAAAATTTGTAAATTTTTATGTACATAAATATATCCAACAAAATAAAATGGGGGATATATTAATTTAGACATTCAGTTGGTAACAGATATTTAAGAGGGTTACAAAAATTTTGTACAAATATTAGCTGACGAAAAAACATTAATTTTTCCTCAATCAACAACAAATATATTTTTTTAGTTTTACTGTTCTCTCTAAATTATATGAAATATAAGAAATATAAAACTTCTTCCCTTAATATGGACTATAAAACTGGTCCTTGGAGAATCTTTTCTTAAGATATTATTATAACTTTAAGCGCAAGTTGACTGCTTTTAACATTCAGATGGTCATTGTTAAGTCCACTTTCACACGTTATTACTTATCGTACGTAGAGTCTAATAAAAATAAAAAAATTCCAGCCGTATGGCAAACAAGTAGAAAAGATAGTTTTTCCTAATTAACCAAAATTTTCACATTAAAAAAAATTATATTTCATAAAATCAAAAATACTAACTTAATTTGTATAAAGACTAACCCCCTTATTCACAAAGAACATTTTTATTTTATAAAAGGTTTATAAAACAAAATTTCCATACAAAATCTAATTTATAAACTGTTTATAAAATAAAAATTTTGTTCGTGAATAAGGGGGTTAAATTTGTTTCTATTGCTCAGAAGAAGGTCTTCTAATAATACTATAACTTACAAATGTTCTTTCAACTAACATTTATTTTCTAATAAAATTTTATTCTAAAGCTAACTATTACATACATACACATGAATATACATACACACATCTAAATATTAATATAATAAAATATTTACTTAATTTGTAAACATATAAATATTTCCATGTAAATAATATTTAAAATGTGTATTTAAGTATTTTTTTTTGTATGTTAGTCTTACTTTTCGATTTCGAAGGAAATATTTGTGAAAAAAAAAATAAAACAATTAAGTGTTTTAAAAGAAATAAAAGTCAAAAAGTTTTTATCAAGAATTGTTAATATAATGTATTGTATTATTTTAAATTTATTTTTGTATTATCATATGTATGATAAAGTATTTTTTGTCAGAACAAATTTATAAACGGTAGAATTAGTAATTTTAAGGTTTTAAACAAAAATAGTTTTCAATACTATGGACTACTTAAATAAGACAGTGCAACACGAAAAAATATGGCCATATACGGGGCAACACTATGTTATAAAAGATCAAAAAGGACTAGTGTTTCTTAGTTTTTCCCAAAGTCATGCACTTTTTTATATGGACTCCCTAAGATTTGGGGTCTAGGTGTCATAAAAAAAATAAATTATCTAAGGCTCCGATCTTGCCATTCGTTCGGAATTTTAATTTTAAAAAAAGGACAAAAATTGAAACATATTAAATAAAAAAAAATTTCATCTTCAAGATCGAAATCGAAAAAAAAAAAAAATAAAAAAATTAAATTTTTTACGTATAAAGACAATTTTTCAAGTGCATCTCTAAATTAGGCGTATACATAATATTTGTAATATCAATAAATCATTAACGCGTATACGTCCAGATGTCGTTAATGCAACAATGTACAATTTTTCACTTAAAATGAAAAAAATTAAGATGAAGTTTTTTCGATTTCATATGTTCACAATTTTTGTTCTTCACGATGAGAGCTACGAGTTTGCCCCCTTAGAAAATGATTATTTTTTGTTAGAAAAAAGTGTGAAAGGAAGATACCGGTCTTTTTATTGGTCTTTTATCAAGTAATGGTCTGTATATGGTTATATTTCCATGACTTAAAAAACCTGAACCAAATTAAAAATCGTTTGATTTTAAAACCGACCGAAACTTATTGGCCTCTGGTAGGTTAGCATTCTAGACAGGTAGACCGGAGGTGGTGGGTTTGATTCGAACCAGAGCATTGGATAAGGAGCACACAACAGGCCCGATAGAGGCCTAGGTGTATTTCTTCGCATTTGATATAAATACACCCTCCTTTCAAACTAACTTACTAACTAACTAACTAACTAACTAACTAACTAACTAACTAACTAACTAACTAACTAACTAACTAACTAACTAACTAACTAACTAACTAACTAACTAACTAACTAACTAACTAACTAACTAACTAACTAACTAACTAACTAACTAACTAACTAACTAACTAACTACTAACTAACTAACTAACTAACTAACTAACTAACTAACTAACTAACTAACTAACTAACTACTAACTAACTAACTAACTAACTAACTAACTAACTAACTAACTAACTAACTAACTAACTAACTAACTAACTACTAACTAACTAACTAACTAACTAACTAACTAACTAACTAACTAACTAACTAACTAACTAACTAACTAACTAACTAACTAACTAACTAACTAACTAACTACTAACTAACTAACTAACTAACTAACTAACTACTACTAACTAACTAACTAACTAACTAACTAACTAACTAACTACTAACTAACTAACTAACTAACTAACTAACTAACTAACTAACTAACTAACTAACTAACTAACTAACTAACTAACTAACTAACTAACTAACTAACTAACTAACTAACTAACTAACTAACTAACTAACTAACTAACTAACTAACTAACTAACTACTAACTAACTAACTAACTAACTAACTAACTAACTAACTAACTACTAACTAACTAACTAACTAACTACTAACTAACTAACTAACTACTAACTAACTACTAACTAACTACTAACTAACTAACTAACTAACTAACTAACTAACTAACTAACTAACTAACTAACTAACTAACTAACTAACTAACTAACTAACTAACTAACTAACTAACTAACTAACTAACTAACTAACTAACTAACTAACTACTACTAACTAACTAACTAACTACTAACTAACTAACTACTACTAACTAACTAACTAACTAACTAACTAACTAACTAACTAACTAACTAACTAACTAACTAACTAACTAACTAACTAACTAACTAACTAACTAACTAACTAACTAACTAACTAACTAACTAACTAACTAACTAACTAACTAACTTAGCTTTCGCATTTTTCTCCTATTCTTGAAGCACACACATCTAAATACATTTCAAGGTTATTTAAAAACTCATAAATATTTTCCATATTTCTATTATTTTACCCCCAAAAAATACAGACATCAATTAAATTTCAATCAAATATTTAAATTTTAATCAATACATCAGCAGGTTTTACATGCTGTTTGTTGCTTTATACTCCGGCTTTAACACCAATACAAAGAAAATACATAAATAAAAAGAACAAAAAAAATTGTTGACGAAAGTGAAAAGTTGGCTACTGACGAACTCGTTTACTATTTTTTTTTCTAGTGTTTCTTTTCATTTTCCATCACTTATTGTGCAAATTTAATTTTGGCCTTTTTTGTAGCTAAACAAACGAGTCCCAAAAATAAAATAAGTAATAGCCCCAACAACAGCTATTATACAAACACTTACACACACACACTTTGGCCAAAAGAAAGTAACAGGGGATTGGGATATGAAAAAAAAAACTTAGGCAGTTTACAACTTTTTAATAGACCATAAGAATATTAAAAAACAGCATACTCCTACTGCAAAATAGAAGAACATTTTTTATGAAAAAAAAACCTCAAAAGCAAAACACAAAAACTAAAACCAGCATGACGAAGAAAAACTAGACGATAGAAAAATATTTAGTTGAAAGGAAGAAAAACATAAACTTGCTCTAACTTTTGACTAACTGCCAGTTTACAGAAATTTGCTAGAGAAGTTGCTTGGCCAGCCAACCAGCCAGCTTCAGCTGTTAGTAAAGTCTATGGTAATACAAGTACTAAAACAACAATAATAACAAAATATAAAAATTTATAATAAAGCTGTAAAAAAATAGTAAAAACTTCAATCTTCACATAGGCAGCGAAAAAGATGATGAATATGAAAAGAAAAGAAAAGTACAAATAAAGTGTCTATAAAAACAATCTATTCATATTTTGTTTATATTTTTACTTTATGTGCACCCTACATAAATATAATTTTGTTGGGTTTTATCATCAAAAGTTTTGTATTTTATTTTTACTTGTATTTTTAATAAAGTGTAAAATTGTAATAAAACAAGAAAATTTGTAAAAACAAAATTTACACTTAAAACAATACATTATTTAAAAAAATTTCTAAATTTTCAACTTAAACTTATCATTTCAGTAACACATCCTAAATAGTTTTAAATTATATTTAATAAATAGTAAAATACCATGAAACCTTTAAAGTTATTTTTCACGAAATATTAGTTGAACTATATTTCTTTATGTACGGTATTTAAAAATCTATATAAAAAACTTGTAATTACTTTCCAAAATTTTTAAATTGAAAATTATTAGCAAAAAATAAATCTTTTAAGAAAATTTAAATGTTTGAAAAAGTAAACTCGTGCAGGAAAATTATGTTGGTTTTAGTTTTTCTTCAACATGTTGTAATAAACAAACTTTTCACTAAAGTTTGTTTCACTACCAACTATTTATGAAAGCTTGTACACCGACACACTTACTCCCGGACACAATCATAGTTAAGCTAGATAAAAAGGCATAAAAGAGCATATAATCAAGCAAAATCTGTAATGCACACCGAATAACAAACCAGGCAGTCAGCCAACCAAAAGAAAAAACTTGGTTTGATTTTAAGGTTGTGAAAAAATTTGGTACTTTTTCATTACTAAATAGTACTTTCTTATACAATTGAGGCTTAACTCGTTCACGTATATGGGACACTGGACTTTTCATGAATTTTTGGTAATTTTTAAAGAAACTAAATTTCCTTTGAAGAGTTGGATGGTACTACCTGCTAAAACGGATCATATCTTGTGATATGATATGCCATTTCCATAAATAATATTAACTAGTTGTCGTGTTTGCAAATGCTGCACAGAAATATATGAGTATATATCATAAAAATTGCTGTTGACCGGTTTAAAAATAGAAAATTTATAGAAAATGTTAATAATTTAAATTTTTCTAAAGATGGAGGTTTTACTGAAAATGTAAAAAAGAAATATATTTTTTTAAATATAATTTTACGAAAATTTCTTAATTGTATTAGCTCCACAACTAGTTCTTGAGCACCTTATTTTAGCCTGTTGGTTAGTTAACGAGGTAGTTCACCAAGCATCAACAGTCAAGTAGAGTCGAAGAGACTCCGTTTTGACTCGTTAGATGTAGTATTGTATAATATTAGATCCAGCCTTTAGCAGTGAGAAATCGCAGGATATCATTTTGACTAGATCCAGATATCTCACTAAGGTTAGATATGAAGTAACTGCCAAGAAAACGGTTTCTTTTAATGGATAGAGCAGGGCATACGCAGTGAAGATGGAAGACTGTTTCTTCCTTTGCGCCGTCTTTGCAACTGCGACAGTGTTTATTGAAGGGCAGCCCAAGCTGACTTGCATGTCTGCCTAGCACCCAGAGTCCTGTTATTACTGATATACATATATCAATCTCGATATATACCATCTACTTCGGTTTATAAGGAGTCTTGTGCATTTCTTATTGAAGGAGTACCACAATATCTTGGCCCCTTTATATGTGTCTAGGTTATTCCACCTATTTTCAGCCTCTTGAAGATAGAATCTGAGGATACTACTCTTGATAAAACCTAACGGGCTTGCTACTGGAACGGCGTTGGAGATATCAAGAGCAGATCCCGTTTTGGCAAGCTCATCATCTGCCTGTTCATTTCCATAATAGTCCCTATTCGCAGGGACCCAACAAGGGTAATGTCAGACAGGCGACCCAGCCTTAACAGATCTTTATTACATTGTCTAACTGATAGAGAAGTGATAGTATAAGAATTTAGTGAGAGAAGTGCCGCTTGACTATCGACAAAAATGCCTATTTAGCCTCGAATATTGTAGTACCCTACAAGTTGACATTATCGTGAATATTGCAGCCTGAAAGACAGAAGACACTAGAACCAACACCACAGTTCATTTTAGAACCATCTGTAAAGATTCTTGTTTGTTGTTGAGACCAACTATTTTTGTTCGAATTTTTACTTTCGGAACTGGTTCCGAGAAAGCGTTAAGGAGTTGACATAATTAGTTTGAAATAGTTCTGGAACCAGTTCCATTATCATGGAGTTTGTCAACATCGGAACTAATTCTAGGGAAGCTCTAAATAACATTTTCATCCTCCATAAGAAGAGTTCTTTTTCGAAGATTTTTATTCGAAATTATTAGGATTGCGACCAGTTTTGGGAACTTTTTGAAAAATTATTATTATTGGTTCAGATTTACTAAGAGAACTTACGTACATGTTGGGATATTCATTTGTAATGGATTTAAGAAACTAGCGGTTAATATTCCATTCTCTCGGAATAATTGAATTAGGGATCTGTTTAGTTTCTCAAAGTCCTATTGAGAACATGATTAATTTTTAAACTGATTCCAAGAAATGCGGTCCATTAAACAAATGTATAACTAGTAACAAAGAACTAGTTCCTTGAAATCCCTTTAGGAGTATTTTAGATAACAATCTTCCGAGGAACAGGTTCCAAAAGTAATGGCGATATCACTAATTCTGTTCTGGGGTTCTGTTTACGCTCGTTTTAGAACAAGTTGTAAAATTTTTCATGTTTGTAACGTACAAAAACATAAGCCTTCTATACCGTCATGGACCAACGACACCACCATAATCAATAAATCAAAAAGTTATAAAATTGTACCTTTTTAACATTAAACTCAAATACAATTTCTATTTCCATTTATAACTTCCAAGTCTTATCCCTTTCTTTAAGCTAAATAAATGTGTAAATATGTGTTGAGGTATAGTGTGGTAAACTGATATAAAAATGATGTCTAAAAACTTTTTTTCGAACATAAAGAAAACCAAAAAACGTACAACCAAAATTGTGTTCAAACAGTTCTACTTTTCTTTTAGACAAAATATGAAAAACGTAAAAAAGCTGTGGACATAATAAGTAGAGAGTTTACTACTCACAACTTATCAACATACAACAGTACTCAGGTATACACATAAATACACACGTACTTATACAGCAACATATAAAGAAGAATAACAACAACAACAACTACCACTTCCACTGATATACGCTTAGTTAGTTATGTAGATACAAGATACTTTCGTGCATTGACACGGTATTACAGAGGTCGTTTTACTTTTGTTTACTCCTCCGTATCAGTGGCATCATTATCCTTCTTGTTGCTGTTTTTTTCTCTTCTATATATATTTTTTTGGTTAGTTGTTGTTGCTGCTGTTTATACCCATTATAATGGATAAATGTAGATTCTTTATCAAAACATGAACTCGCAGATTTTTTGTGGGTTTTTCTTATTTTCAGTTATTTTCTTTGTTAAGATCTCCGGACGAAAAAAAAAACTTTTTAAAAGTGTAGTCGAGCATAAAGCTAAGTATATTCTCGAACTTTCTCTTCCTTGCTGAGTGGTAGTTTGTCTGTGAGTGGGCGAATTTGTTGGTGTGTACTTTTCCTTTTTCTACATTATTATTTGTACAAAGGTACATGAGTTAATAATAATGAAAAGGTGTTTTTTTATGCTTAAAAATATGAAATTTTGATTCATTTGTTTGTGGTGAAATAAGGTAACCAGATTTAAATTTTGTAAATAAACTCTACACAATTGAAATATTAAGTAGTGATTTAAACTGTATAGGAAACATAAAGAATTCAATAGAAAAGATAAGAGAATTACAAAATTCTACTAAATGTATTGTATTGTTTAGCTCGCTTAGGAAAATGGAACTTTAAGCTGTAACAAATTATGTATGTTTTACTTAAGCACAGACTTTGCAGTCTCTCGATGGCTCCCAAAATCAATTAGTTAATTTGCAAAAAGATAAAAAATTGTAAAAACGTAACTATGGTTGAAAAATTTCCCTCAGCTTTAATCTTAAAACTATAAATACTTTTATCAAATGGTCATCCTATAGCTCCAAGAAATCAGAGTAACTTCTAAAACATATTGCCAAGTTCTTTTTTATTTCTTTGGCCATAATATTTTTTTGGGTTAATCAGTCTTTTCAACTTTTCATGTTCAAAATGATGTCAAAGTTTTTAAAATAAATAAAACCAACAAAAATGTTTTTAATTACCAAAAGCTTAGAAGAACGCTTACTGTACACCTACGCATACATATACTTACATACAAAAAGAAATTTCTTTAAGTCTTGGGTTTTGTTTTTCTTTTTAAACTTTTTGTTTAAAAAATTTTTTATTATTGTTTTAGTTGTTTCTTTATTCAATGTTAATAAATTTTTTATAATCAAATTTTTTTTTAAGAAAATCATTTAATGTTAACATTTTTCTGTGCTTCCATTGACATAGCAATTCAACTATATGATCCTTTTTAAAGCTTTTATGTTGAAGGTTTACTTTCGTATGTGTAAGTATTAGTTTTAAAACGAAAAAAAAATAACTTCGACTTTGTTTAACATACATTTGTATGTATTTTTGTGGATTATTGTACCACTTTGACTTGATTTAAAATAAACATACCGAAAATTTTAGCTATATCTGTGAACTCTGGGCTAAGCCTTAGTCATGGGAATGCTATTACAAGGTAAAAATTTCAAGTAGGCGAGGTGCCACGCCTATTTATTAAATAACTATTAAATGTCATATATCTTGGAAACTGGTACAAATTTTGCACGGACAACTTTGACATCCATAACAATATTTTTGGACAAAATGGGCGGAATGATTATAGTGGGCGTGGTACCTTTCATATTAAGAAAATATTAAATCAGTATATCTCGGAAAATGTAACAGTTAGAGACCTCAAATTTGGTCGGAGCCACATAAGTCTCAATTTGATTAGTTAGGGTAAAAATTGGGCGGACTAGTAACAGGGGGCGTGGCACTTCCCATATTAATTAAATACACAAATTCCTTTATCTTGGAAGCTATTAGAGTTAAAAGCTTAAAATTTTTCACGAAGAACTTTAGCATCCATGTAAATATTTTGGGTAATAAATTGGCTGATTACCAATGGGGGGAGCGGCTCCTCCCATATGAATTAAATACAACAAAATTTTGTATCTGAGAAACTAATACATTCATGTGAACATTTAGAGAAAAATGTGCGGGCTTTCAATGGGGGATTGGCGCCTCCCATATGAATTAAATACCATACAATATTATTTACATTTTTCATAGCTTACATTAAAATCCTTATTAGAATTTGAACTTGCAATAATTTGAGTGGCATCCCCCTGTGTAAGTGTTTCTTTTTGATTTCAGGGTAGCAAAGTACACTGGGTAAAGCTAGTTTTTATATAAAATCGATTATATAATGATATACAACAGAATCATTATTAACAGAAAATAATGAATTGGTTTCTGTTAAATTTAAAAAACTGTTTTTAATAATATTTGAAAGTATTTTTGTTCCCTTCGATATTGATCACCATTATCATAAAATTTGACATGGTGGACATTTCAATAAGATTTTATGTAGTTTTATTCAGCAAGGAGACAAGTTCAAAGATGTGGTTAGTGTTTATAAAAAACCGACTTTTGGAAAACCCGGGTTTTCGGTTAACCGAAAATTTACCATTTCTAGAAAACCGTTTTACCATTTAACCGAGTATAAAAACCGGTTAACAGAACTGTTTGAAAATTTTTAAAACATTCTAATATTTAGTTAAAAGAAGTCATTTTGCGAAATATTATGAATTACTTAATAAGATATTTCCACTTTTTAGTATGGATATGTACATTAATATATTATAAGGAAACAAATTTATACAGAATTTTTTGAAACTGGTTAACCGAGACTCCAAGACCGGATAACCCTGTTAACCGAAAATCAATGTTTTGATAAACCCGGTTTTCAAAATACCGAAATAAGTAATAAAAACTGTTTTTAGGTTAACCGGGTAACCGGTTTATAAACTGAAGATGTGCTTAATTTGGCGTCACAGATTTAACTGAAATATTTTGAAGCATTGTCCTAGTAGTAAAGAACTAGGTATGTTGCATGTGGGCTAGAAATACAGTCAATGTGATAGGCTTGGTCGAAAAATAACTATTTATTTCGAATTTCATCAAATTATCTTCAAAATTGCGAAAAACATTTTGTGTTCACACAGGTGAACACAAGAAGATAAACTGAGTTTCTTCAAATACATACATACATTTTTGCTTTTCAAGCCTAACCGTATACTATCCTCATCACTATAGTGGAGTACTCTATATATTAGTAAATATTCTTAATATTAAAGCCTATTATACAGGCCAACGATGAAAAAACTTTTTGAATAATTTTCACTAATCCTTGTACTATATGGTGTGCTGATTCCAAATATGCAAATAAAAAAAGTGGTATCACCCACCAATCATCCACATTTTCTTCTTTTAGTCCTTTTGACTGTATACTTGGGTCCCAAATATAAAATTATGCTATTTTATAGAAGTTGAAATAGTGGCCGTCTCTGCCTCCAGAATTATACTTAATGTTATAGAAAAGCATTCTGGTTTTTTTTTTTTTTGGAAAAACAGGCTTTATTCTTTACTGTTATGAATTTTATATATAACTTTAAAGAAAATTTAATTCAAGATAATAGGAAATATATATCTGAAATTTTAGTAAAATGTTCAACCATAAACTGTAAAGGTCAAACTCAAGGTATGCAATATTGGGAAATTCTCTTGTAACCATAGTGAAATATTGTTTTGTTTTTAACCGATTTACTTAGATCTTAGAAAAAACATATAATGAAGACCCGTAAATCTGATGGCATCGAAACAATTTAAATTAAATATATTTTTATTATTATATAAAATGTCCGCAATATATGATCAAAATATTCTATGCAATTTTGCCAGAAAATGGTGGGTGATAGAGAAAAAGTTTTCACAAACCCTCATTTCGTTGGCCTGTGTTATTAGAAAACATTTTATTTCCATATAATCGTATTTATAAAGATTCATAATAATGAAATTAATGTTACGTATACTTAATATACAAATTCTTAGAATTACATAACACTCATACGTACTAATAAGCTGAAACTTATAGGTAGCCACCAATATTGCCAGCTTAGCATTATTGGGGCAAAAATTAAGCCTTTTTTACTAAAATGCTAAAAATTTTTTTTTAATATTTTTAAGGTTTTAGGATATGAAAATTAAGACAAAATTTTCTGATCTCGAAACTTTAAAATTTTTTCCAACAAAAGCATTAATTATTAGAAGGATCTTCACTTTTTTATCACAATTATGGTTAATGTTTTGAACTTTAAATCTTCTATTTAAATTAGGAACACTAGATCTATGTTTGACATAGATAGAAGACAGACATCTAGTTATTGGAATATTTAAAACAAAAAGTATTTTTAACTCGAGCTATAATAAAATTTATTTAATTAATAAACATTTTTATTTTATTACAGGTTTATAAAATTAAATTTTGTATGGAATTTTACTTTATTAATCTTTTATAAAATAAAGTAATTATTATGAAATAAGGTTGGCTAATTGTACACCTTTATATGTATGTATATGAACATATAATAGATACATACAGAGCTATGTAGATTTATCTCTATACATACCAACTTGTATCCTTTCGTTTGTTGTGTACTCATTCATTCCTTCGGTCAATCGTTTGTTTGGTTATTCATTCAATTGTAACATATTTGTCGAGAAGTTTGACATTTTGAATTTAGGTAAAGCTTCTTATAATACGAGTAACTTTTTCTTAGATTATTTTTGTTTTGTCAAACATTTACAGGGATTTTTGGGTTTGATGTTTTTTTCTTGGTAAGAATACAATAGAAAGGCGGTAAGAAACAATTCTGTCTTTGAAACGTTGAAAGCTGAAATCAATTCGACAGTCATTGATCTGCTTCGATATGTTCTGTTACTGTGGTGAAATTTTTGTGCAATAAGATTTTCTTGGAAATATTTGCTAGGATTTATAAGAAAGGAAGACTTTTAGATAATACCGCAAAATACCATATGAACAAAAACTAATATATTTTTGTAAAACTTGTTTTAGTTACAAAATACTACTGAATTTAATAGAACTTGGAAAGATATTTTCTATTGTGTGGTTTTTTGAACAAATTTAAAAATTTTCTCTTTTGAAGAAATAAAATAAACGTTTACCTTTTGTTTTAAGATTTTAAAGCTGACTTACCCCATATACAAGCTTGTTATTTCAGCTAAAAATTATCTCTGTTCTATAAAAATTAAACTACAAAGAAAAATCAAGTAAAAAAACTCCTATACATATTAACAAAGCTATAAAAAACAACTGACATTAAAATAATATAAAAAATACGAAAAAAGAGGGTCGTTTGTAAAGGCATTACCGCCTTTAAAAATTAAATCAACAGAAATAAAGGACATTTACAGCGACAGAATGTTTCTATAAAATACTCGAAAAAAAAACAACATTAAAAAAGTAGGAAAACGATTTTTTTACCGTTTACTTTTTTAATTTTTTCCATTTTCTGCCGTTGGTTTTACCGTCAAACAGAACGCATAAAATCTACGTCTGTGGCGTTTTGTATTTTTTTTATTTTTTTTTCATTTTACCATTTCAAAGTTAAGTGTTTGACTGCAGGGTAAATACATATATAAAGGCTGGCATAAAGGCAGTTGTCCAGCCCAACAGGCTTAAGCATTTGTAGACAATTTAAACTAAATTGGTACTTTGGTTGTACCCAAAAAGTGGAACAACAAAAAATAAGGACGTTTGTTTTTTGTTGCTGCTGTTTTTTTTTTACTCTTCAGGAGGAAATTTGTTGGAAATTAAAAAGAATAAAATTGTGGTGGTAAAGAAAATGGTTGATGTTCCAATTTTGTTTTTACATTTAAAATTGAATTAAAGTGTATTTTAAATATGCTCAATGGAGTCATTATGTCTTAAATTACCGTAGACTAATAACATACATGCATGTGTATGTGCGCATAGAAGTATGGAACTTATGTATGTATGTGTACTTATATAAAAGAGAAAATCTGTCTAAATGTTCATTAACATGAATGTCGAGGTTACGCGACTGTTGTTGATTATATAGTTGCATTTTACTTCCTAACTTTATTATTCTTAATAAATTTTTAAACTTTTACCTTTAGGCTATTAAAAGTATGACTTAATTTAACATGAATGTTATAGGCAGACGTTAAAAATTTACTTTGACAAGTGACCTTATTTGAATTTATTTTGTTTGGCATAATTATTTAACTTGTATAAACTGCTATCTAATTAGATAAATATTTTAATGGCGAGGAAAAATAATTAATTTTAAAAGTTTAATGAAAGCAATAAAAAAAGGTAAATGTTTTAGAAAGACGGGACTCTACTGAATTTATCAATCCATCTGCATATTGAAGAAAGGATCTAAGGGGAAAAAGCTAGAGAGCTGAAATCACAGATTCTCTCTACTGGTATTTTAAAGTCTGTTAAAGATAAGTAGTTCATAGGGAAGGAGTTTCAAATATTCTGAAGTTCTGAATATTTGCTGAGGATTGATAGATATCGGAAATGGGCTAAATTGATCTCCTTTAAACCTATCTCCCATATCCTACACAAATGGTTTTAACGTTTATATATGGTTTGATGAAATTTAACATAAAGAAGTTTTTTATGAATCAAAATCTGTCAACCAATTTTTTTTTTTTTTTTAAATTTGACACTTCTCCCAAATGTATGTTTAAGAAAAAACTCATAATTGATTCAATATCGAAGATTCTTGAGAGTTGCCCGAACAGTGAAATTGTTGTTGCTAGTGATTTTAATGTTCACAACTCTTCTTGACTTTGCCATTCTAGCCATACAACTACAGAAGGCCAATATGTTGACCGCGCATAACCACCTAGCGCAATTAGTGAATGACCCAACACATATTCCATGTGTTGAAGGGCACCAACATAATACGCTTGACCTATGTCGCACTTCACACCCTGACAAGTATGAAATAGATGTAGTTGCACCTCTCGGTAATTCGGATCAATGCACCATATCCGCTCCTTTTCGCTCTCCAAACTTCGTAACGTTTCACCACCAACTACGAAACGGTCAATCTTACGAAAAGGCTCGTAAGGCTGAGCTTAACGATTTCTTTCGGCATTTTAATTGGAAACTATGTTTTCTAGACAACAATGTGAATTCCTGGAAATGAAAACTTTTATTCCGATAAAAAATCGTCTACTAGACCCAGACAAAAGTCTTGGTTTAATCAGAAGTGCAAAACTGCAATCAGATTCAGAGAGGAAGCACTCAGAATTAGGTGTAATAATAAATACGTCGAAAATGATACGCTGTGCAAAAAGGCCAGATCTTCGTGTGCCAACGCACTAAGGTACGAAAATGCCCTATACGAGCAGCGTCTTCGTGCTAAAGTTCTTACTGCTCCCCGGGGCAGAAAAACCTTCTGGTCATTCGTTAAAGGAGTTAAGAATAATGCTAGTTCTTCAATTTCAACTCTTATAAGGAATGACCAAACATTCACTGACCCGGTTGATAAAGATAACCTTTTACCTGAATTGTTTGCAAGCAACTCGATTTGATAATTTTATCAAAACTAACTGCTTTAGGTATCGGTATTGCTTCATGGGTTCCGCAAGACTCCGTTCTTTCTCTTACTCTATTTCTTGTCTCTCTAAATGACCTCCTATGTATGCCAAATTTCCAACCTTATATACTCTTTTGCAGATAATAGCAACACTAGCCATTCTTATTCATTCAATTATAGTCCAAGTACTTTGGATATTGGGGCAATGAGGCAAAACATGAACGACTCACTCAACCAAGATCTAGTGGCAATCTCAGAATGGAGTCGTACTAATAGAGTTGATTTCAATGCACGTAAAACTCAATATTGTGTTTTATTACGCACTAACGGACGACAAATCATGTTGCTTCATCTATATTTATGGGTGGTGTAAATATTAAGGAGTCAGAAGCTCTTGATATTCTGGGCATGATAATACAGTGTGATGTTCGCTGGACTAAATACCTATTTCAAGTATAGAAAGAAGCATTCAAGTGCCTCGGTTTTCTTAAAAGGTGTAAGACAAACACACATCACTCCCTCTGATCTCCTTACTATCTAAACTACCTGCATCTGACGTAAAATGGAATACAACTCTCATGTATGGACCTGCGCGCCGCTGCGCTTCGAAGTCTATTTTGGGGCTACTAGAAAGGGAGAAGGTACTTAACGGTGACAGTTTGGTATCCAACTCTATTGATTCACTGTAGGATCGTCGCAATTTGGGGTTCTTTACACTGTTCTATCAATACTATAATGGAATGTGTTCCTATGAACCCCGCATATTGACACGTCACACACGTCATTCAGCAAAAATACACTTTGTTGTGGTCGATTGGCCAATGAATCGCACAAAGCACTACAGAGAGAATTCGTTCTTTAGTTGTACTGTCCGAATGTAGATTAAACTTCCCCAGAAGTCTTTCCTTTCACTTGCAATGTGGGTAGGTTTAAATCGAATGTCCACAACAAGATGCACTACATGAGTAGTGGAAAAAAAGCCACCATAAAAGTCCTTTTCTAAATATCAACGTATAGAAAGTGTTCGTCTATCTAACCATGAACTATCACTTAATTATATTTCTGGTTATTTTGAAAATCTAAAAACAAAATAATTTTTGTTTTTAAATTACTTTAAATATTTTTATTTATTTGCAACATATGAAATGTTTGGGCATTAAAAAACATTATAATTAATTTACAATTCAAAACAAGCAATTTGTAATATGAACTTTTAAAAATAAAATTCAAATATAAATATAAACATTATTGATTTTAGGGTAATATACATATATAATAAATTACAATGAACTAAAGTCAAATGCGGTCGCAAATGTGTGAATTCAAAAAAAATTTTGCTATATGTGAAAAAAAACAAAATTTTCTGAACAATGTTATAAATAGAAATTTTCCAACAAAAATTTAACTTAATAATAATTATTGTGTCATAATCAACAATTTCCTATTAGATTATTAGCCATTTACTCTAATAGTTAAAATCATGTCCAGCTGTTTCCGTTCAAAATCTGTGAATAAATACCAAAAACTACCCATTAACGGCCCACAACTGTCATTAAGCTAGGTTGTAAAAAAGAACAACTTTTAAGAAAATATTCAAGTTATTTATTAAAAAAAAAATTACTAAAAACAAACGTTTTAAAACAAAACTTTAATCGTCTGCCCACCAGTCAGCCACCTTTAAGGCAGTTATTTAAAAATCCATTAAGTTTCTTTCTTTATGCCAAAAAAGTTGAAAAAGATTAAGCGGGAATGTTTTGTAAACAACTTTCCAAATAATCCTTAAATATTTATTTACCAACTGAACTGGGGAGGGGGGGGGGAGGTAGTGGCTGAAAGGGAAAATAACAAGCAGAAAAATCTAATCAAGTATAATCCGCTAAAGTAAATCGTTCAGACAAATTTATTTGGTGTCTATTTTTACAACATTTTTATCATAAATTTAATGTTGTGTTTTTCTTTTCATACTTTCATAATTTATTTCGTTTGAAAATCTTTTATTTTTTATTTTTGTCCCTTCATTGAACAATTAAATATAAAATATACATAAATAGGATATTAAATAAGGAAGTGTCCAATTTAGTTTATTACAGCTTTTTTATGAATGATATTAAGTAGGGATTATATGAGAAATATTAGAAACATTGATAATTGACGCGTAAATTTAAATTTTGGTACTCCAACGTTATAGTAAAATTTTGATGATTAATTAGGTCTGTATAAAAATTTTATACTACTTACTCTTCAATATCTTCCCTCTGTATTTATATAAAAAATATATTTTTTGTATGAAATTTAAAGAATATTATTTAAAAATTATATAAAATTTGAGTGTTGGTATGTGTTCAAAGTTGAACTGTTTATTTCATAACTGACAAAACACCTGGTGTCCAGCTATTTAATTTTCATATTAAAATGACATTATAATGAAATTTTCAAACTTAGCGGGGTCGTTTTTTTTTATTTAAAGAAACAGTTTATGTAAATATAACAGTAGGAAGTATTTCGCAGGAATTTTATTACTTATGTAAAACAGGTTAGAGTGTTATATTCGGCTATGTCGAATTTTAAGTACTCTCCATCTTAAATAATAAATTAATTGGAAAATTTACCAAAAACAAACCAACTAAAAAAAAATTCTCAATTTGTGGTCGAGTGTGTTTTTGTTTCACCCTACTATATTTAGAATTTTTTATATATCCCGACAATCGGGAATAACCAAAACAATAGAAACGAATTTCTAATTTTATTAAAATTGTTAATTTCCAGTTTTATTTCAATTAAAACAATCGAAACGTGAGTATGTTTCACAGAGAGATGGAAGGATGGACGATAAGAACCGATAATTGTATATATTATAATATATATTACACAATAATATATTTCAAATCGAATAACATACTTATATTACCCTCTTTTAACACTCATGATGGACGTGGGTATAAAAAATGTAATTGTGGTTTAGAAGGGAAGATGTCTTTTAAAATAAATCGTTTCAATGTAACACTTAGAAATATGATATGAATTGATTAAATAAAGTGTAATTGTAATTGTAGTATAGTATATAATACACAATTATTTTATGTTAATACTTAACAAAACCATCAAAAACTATAGTCTTAATCTCAACGAATTTTTAAAGCCACCATCAAAAAAGATGGGGGTATAAAAATATTTTCTGGTATTGAAAATGAGCAATAACGATCTACGTTTTTGGATAGCCCCCATACAAGTGGACCCCCAAAAAACAGCTTTAACGGGCATAACTGTTTTAGAAGTAACGAGTATAGCGATGAAATTCGACATAAATATGTTTTATATGAGCCAAAATCTCTCTAGCAATTTTTTTGAGGATCGGCCTGTACCCCATACCCCCCATATAAGGCCCCCTTCAGAAAATGACTATAACGCTCATTACTGGCTTAAAAATATGAATATAGTGACGAAATTCGACACACATACGTTTTATGCGAGGCAAAATCTCTCTACCAAAGTTAGTGAGAAGGTCTATAATTGACCCTACCGCCCAGAAAAGGTCCTCTTTAGAAAATGACTTTAACGCCCATTACTGACTAAAAGATACGAGTATAGCGATAAAATTTGACACAAGTAAGTTCCTCGCGAGCCAAAATCTCTACCAACTTTTATGTGGATAGGCCCATAATTGACCCTATCCCCATAAGGGGTCATCTTCAGAAAATTATTTTAAAGCTTATTACTGGCTTAAAAGTACGTATATATCAATCAAATTCGACACACGTAAGAATTATACGAGACAAAATCTTTCCACCAAATTAAGTGAGGACCGGTCCATAATTGACCCTACCGCTCATTCAAGGCCCCCTTCAGAAAATTGCTTAAACGCTCATTACTGACTAAAAAAATACGAGTAAAGCGATAAAATTTGTCACACTAAGTTTCTCGCGAGCCAAAATCTCTCTACCAAATTGTATGTGGATCGGTCCATAATTGACTCTACCCCTCATATAAGGTCCCCTTCAGAAAATTACTTAAACAAGTTTTATATAAACATATATAAAACTTGTAAAACATATAAACAAGTTTTATATAAACAAAAATCGGTCTACAAAAAGTTATGAGGATAGATCAGTAATTGACCTTATCCCTCATATAACTACCTCTTCAGAAAATTTGATGAGGAGAATTCAGAAAACTACGCGTACAGCGTTGAAAATCGATATAAGAAACTTTATATTAAGGAACATAATTCTTCATTCCGTCAGGAAAGGGTTTTGCTTATTAAAATACGAGTTTTCCTTATTTAAAAATACAAGTATAGCGATGAAATTTGACATAAACAAGATCTATACAAAACAAAATCTATGTATGTACAAAATTTTTTTAAGAATCGGTTCATAATTGACGCATATAAGGTCCTCTTCAGAAAATTACTCCTGCGCTCAAGGATTAAAAATTGAATAAAAATATTTTGTTTTAAAAATTAATATTTTGTTAGTTCAAAAGACTTCGATCCATAATTGACTTAAGCCACATTCCAAATATCACCCTGATGTTTATATGGGAGCATTCCTTTGAGGTTTGAGGGTGGGTATATGAGATTATGCACAGCCGAACATTCTCACTTGTTTAAATTTATTTAGATCTACAAAAGAATATATATATGTACCTATGGGCGATATCGTTTCAAGTGATCCAAATTTAAAATCGATGTCTTCCGATTTGGATAAAATTTGCACCGAGGATAGTAGGCCAGACACAAAATTTCAGCTATAGCGATTTTGAGTTGAGTCACTTGACACGAAATTTCCCATATATATATTATTACATTTTTATCGCTATTCTCTATTGATTCGTATTCTAAGATAATATAGCGATATGACTGATAATTTCGAAATTCTTTAGAAACAGCACTTTTTTCTTTAATAAAAGTTGTACAAACCAAAAAGTCAAACCAACAAGACAATCTACATAATGTTTAGAAAATCTTTTTAAAGCATCAGAAACGATTTGAGGTTCATTAATTAACAGCGAAAAAGAGAAAATGTCTTTTATTTACTTACGTTCGCACATATAAAAGATAGCGAGCCTTTCAAATACAAAGCATATTTCTCAAACGAATGTTTACTGAACAGTATGTAGAGGTATAATTGTTAGCCTAAAGCTTACAACTAACGACTTTCTACAATCCACAAACATATTTGTACGATTTAATGGGCCATATTGTTGACTGGCATATACATAGACGGACTGACTGACGACTTGCTGCGTCTTTTATGTTGATGATTTCTGGTTTGGTTGGTGTGCGTGTGTGACTTTGATGGATTTCATTTAACCGAAATTTGTTTGTATTTTGGCTTATTTGAGTTGCTTCAACTACTGCGATATTAGATGTTTAACTTAGAAACCATGTGATATTTGTTAATTTATGTAAGAGTTGAAAAATTAGTTAAAGGGAATTTTATTTTTTTACACTTTAAGTATTATTAAATAAATAAATATTATTTAAACATAATCATGTTTATACCCTACACCTCTATAGTGGGTAGGGTACTATACGTTTGTGCTGAAGTTTGTAACACATAAAATATTGGTCTTACAACCACCTTAAAGTATACAAATCGACTCAGAATCATTTTCTGAGTCTGTCCGTCCGTCTGTCCGGCTGGCTGGCTGCCCATGTAAACCTTGTGCGCAAGCTACATGCCACAATTTTCAAGATATTTTGATCAAATTTGGACCATACGAGTTTTTTGCCACAAGGATACCTATTGAAAATGGTTGAAATCGGTCCATTATTTCAATTAGCCCCCATACAACCTTAACTTCCAATTTTTATAATGATCGCCCGTCGTTTGACCGTAGCCCCCATACAAACCCCCCTTTAAAAAATAACTTAAACGTCCAAAAATTTACTTATAACCATTAGTATCCCGATGAAATTAAGCATAACTAACCTTTATATAAAGGAGCGCACAACAGGCCCGATAGTGGCCTTGGTGCATTTCTTCGGATTTGATGTAGTATACATCCTCCTATCAACCTAACCTAATCTTTATATAAAATTTCATCCCTCTTCCCAATTTGCTGAGGATCGGCCCATATTTAACCCTAACTCCCATATAAAGCCTCTTTTATTTTTATTAAGGTACAATTCAACATAAATGTTTCTTTATGAAAAATAAATCATTTTTAAAATATACCCATGGTGTAGGGTATCATATAGTCGGTCAAGTCCGACTATACATTCCTACTTGTTTTTAAATACTTTCATACTTTCCTATCAAAACATAAAACCTAATACTCCTTGAGTGCTCCCATGTAAAACGTTATGTCGATCGCATCAGCCGTTCAAAGACCTTATCTATTTCCAGAAAATATTGATTATTTTTTCTATTTATATTGTTAACGATAATTGACATTAAAATTTGATATTCAACAAAACAAATTAGTTAGTTAGTGTTAACCTTTCACCCTCGATTTTCTTTTAATATATTGTTACCAATTATTCTAATTATTTGCCTATAAAATTTATATAGAATTGATTACCTAGTTTTACATATAAACATAAATATATCGCCAAAAATATCACCATAAATACTATTAGTATAATTAAATTATGAAATTTATTTACAAAACAAATTATTTCACTTCGAAATGTTGTGGGAGGCACTATTTCGATGAATGACCATGATAGGTCATTGCTTGCTTAAATAAATAAATAGAAAAATAAAAGTTCTTGTGATTATATTTTTATCTTGTTGACATTTATTTTTTTTTGATTTATTAATGGTTTTTGAGTTATTGTTGTTGTTTTCATCAAATTATATAAACCATTCAGTCGGCACACACAATTTGTTTATTTGATTTATTTTAAGGGATTTTACTTTTCTAATTTCGGTATTTACTTAGTACTTACGATATTTCTCCGAAGGGTGCAAAGGCATCTTTTAATTGTTGAGTTTCAATTTCTGCACTCAAGTCGCCCACAAAAATGTGAAACTGTTCTGTAAATAAAGTTAGAAAACAAAATTAGAAAAATTAGTTGTCATTATATTTAGTAAGAAATGTGTATTTTTTACACTACACCATTAAAAGGGGTGTATAGCGTTTGTGTTAAAATATTGCTCATACGCCCCGAATCGACTCAGAATTACTTCTTAGATCGAATTTAAAATTCAACATATTATTGCAACAAAAACTATTTTAAATATGTTCATAAAGTTGAGTTCATAGGGTATAATATGTTCGGACATGGGCGACTTTTTTTTGCTTATAATTGTAAATTGATATTTTTTTATTCTTGCCTTAATAGACAACCGTTCATTAACATTTTGTCTGGTTAGGTGAAAGTATTAAAATGAAATTCTTAAAGAAAACAAGCCGATTTAACCTTTAAATACAAAGGTGAAAAATTCAACTTATTCCTGGAAAATCGCCACAAGTTTCATAAACACAAAGTGTTGCAAAAGTGACACCTGTCCCAAATTAAGACATTTGTGGAATTACTCTTCATAGAAAATTACAAATTTTTATCACTCGCAAAATACCTATTCACATAAACTTATAAAAAACGGCCATCTTCCTCTATATTGACAACTTTTTTTTATCAATTTACTTTGCCCCATTATACTAACATTAAATAAATAAGCATGACAAATATTAACAAAAATTTCACATTGATTTTTATCACCTATTTAACGACAAATTACCTATAACAGGGAAAAAAATAAATGCTTGAAAATATTTTAAAATAATAAATTTGACAAACAACTCACGTTCTGCATTACACAAGTGATCCCATCATTTAATAAATTTTCAAAAAAATAATCCATCTCTAAACATGGTTGAAAGTACTTACAGGAAATTTTTAGAGTAATTGTTTGAAAAATAAGCAAAATTAATATTTATACAAGTATGTATGAGTATAAACTCACACACATACATACTAACCTACTAGATATATGTATGTGTGTGTGTGTGTGAATATATTTTTGAACTGAAGCATACACAAGTTAAACTAAACGGAAAACAAGCAAACGGTATATTTCCGGTAACAAAAAACATCATCATCATCGTCATCATCATTGGTTTTTATTTTTCATTTTTTGGCCAAAAGTGAAAATAATAAAATAAAATGAAAATTGAAGCAAAGCCGACCTTTTGATGATGGCAGGCAGTAGAACTAGTGATAGAATACAATATGATGACTTCACAATCAGCCTGTTGAATGTTGCTTCTGCACCTTAGTTAGACAAGTGAAAATATAATCAGACCAAAATGTTAAAAAAAAAGAAAAACAAAAAGACGAACACTAGACATTGATATAACAAAGTGGAAAAAAAAGAAAAAAGTTAAATACAAAAAATATGTGGGTGTTAGCCAGAAAATTTATAAGAACAACAATAGTAAACTACAAAACACAGAAACAGAGCCAAGGAATATAACACTCAAATGTTTTTCTTCAACAAAACTAACCACAGGTTGTACTCCCTGACGGGTTTTGAGAAATATTACGCCTGTATTTGTTTTAGTTTTCTTGATTTATTTAAAGAACTATTTCAACTGAATAGAAGTATATTATTTAGAGTCATAACCACAAAAATAAGAGCCACTTATGTATTTGCACATATCCATACATATATAAATTGTTGTAAGTGTATATGTTTTTCATAGTCCTTCCATAAGTCCTGGTATAGTAATGAATTCGGTGAAAATTTATTTCCGCCTTGTTTACAGTTTGGAAAACATCAAATTTTATATCGAAATTTTCAAAAAGTTTTTACTTTTATTTACAAAATCAATTATTTCGACTCTTTTCTTACAATATTTATTGACTTTGTTAAAACCCAAATTATCTACTGTTTGATAGTCGATTTGTAGTGCTCTAGCGTAGGCCATTCTAGAAAGCAAATGGCTCATGGTGGGTTAATACAAGTACAGATTAATATATTCTGTATTCCAGGAGGTATTTTGGAGGGATATGTGAAATGGTGATTCTATATTACCTATATTCTATATTTGTGGAAAATTTCAGGACTCTTGCTCCACCATCAAAAGATAGACGGACAAACAGACACATCAATTACAGGAGGACTCTAACATGTAGTAAAACTTGTAAAAGTACTACGTTCATATTTATGAATGTGCATTCATACATACAAATATAAATAAAAGTGTGCAATCTATATAAGTGTTGGTGCATTTTTAAATTATACATGGTATAATCGAGAATTTATTGTAATATGATTTGAAATCTCAACATATTTGGCAATATAAATTGAAAATATAGCTTAAACAAACGTAAGAAATGTTTCATACAATTCTATATTAACAACTTTCATCTTATCAGTTAAAACGTTTTGAATAAACCCACGCAACCGAAAAACCACCAGTTAATATATAAAACACTTGAGCAATACTTGAAACCGCTTATGTTGTCGTTCTACATAATTTTGTTGGCATAAAAACATGAAATTTTACATGGAGTACATTTAATACTTAAAACTACCAGTCACACTATCATACACTGATTTACATATGTATGTACGTTGTGTATGCTTCTGTGTACGTAAACGTACACAGATACTTACCAGCAAAACAAACACCTACACATAATAAGCTAATAGTATGAAAGCATAATTTCCGCCAAAATACATCAAATGTATAAGTTTTATGCAAATAACCATTTAAATTCAGGTGCATATAAGAAAATATATATCAACAGAAACACTCGTATGGATATATGTTTATAAATATCGTGGAACTATATACAACAAGTTTTTAAAAGAACAGATAGAAAACTGTTTGTTTCGATAGTTCGTACAGAATTTTTTCTACTATTTTCTATTTTTATAATTTGTTTTTATACCCTACACCACTTTAGTGTAGATGATATATTGGGTTTGTGCTGATATATGTAACATATTGAAATATTGGCTCTATACCCACCTAAATATATACCAATCGGCTCAGAATAATTTTCTGAATCGATTTGATGATAATTTGATGAAACTTCAAAGAAACCTTTCGTATGACCCAGGGACAAATTTAAAAAGATTAAAATCGGTTCATTATTTCAGCTAGCCCCCATACAACCGTACCCCCTCAAGGGCTTTTGAGGGCACAATTATGTTAAATGTTTTAGTATCTCTACCAAAATCGGCACAACTTAGTTTCATGTAAGTTTGAATGTTACCGGTGATTTTCGTAATTTGACCCTAGCCCCCATACAAAGTCCCTTCAGAAATAATTCAAAAATCAATAAACACAAGTATCACGATAAAATTGTGCTTTAAACTTAAATGTGAACGTAAATACCGCTGCCAAAATTTTTAAGTAAAGTCGCATAATGACCCTTGCCTCCATATAGCGCCTCTTTTAGAAAATTACTTTTTTGCCAACAAACTGTTAAAATATTTTGTTATTAAAAATAATCCAAATTTGTTTACATACTATTCACTGGTATAGGGTATCATATGGTCGGCAAGGACCGACTATACATTTTTACTTATTAAAATTTTTTTATTAAGTTTACAATAAATACGGAAAGAGGACTATATTCTGCTGGACCTCCCCCCGGGGCTTGTTTCTATGATGAAATGTCCCATCATGGTGTATTGCAATCCCGGGGTAAAGAGGTGCTACCACTACCTCTAGTCTGCAGGGACTATAAACTAGTGATGTCACTTCACTCCTCGGCTAGTCCTTGGTATGATTTGACATGGGGTCTAACCAGATAACCACATAATCTGGTACTACGGGTGGCCAATTGCCCGCAGGACTATGTCCTGGCCGGTCAGTTCGTTGAGATTCCTTCGGGATCCACGTAATGGCTGTGGTTTAAACCCAAATTCGCGGGGAGAGTAAGTGGCGGTTAAAGGACTGATGTAAGGTAAAGTCAATATTTCGGGATAAGTTCGGTGCTGTTGCCGTTACAACACATACCCCACAGAGGAGTGACTGTAGGACTAAGCGTTGGAAATGAGTTGGTGTTAATTGTATATGGTACGTTTATATAGATTAAGTGTGTGGTATGTGTTTCTCTTATGAATGTGTCGGATGAATGAGAAGTGTGCTGGGTTGAATGAATTTGAATTTGGTTGAATTTTCCTTCCTTGTCCAGATATGTTCAGAGTAAACTCTGTTCATATCAGAATTACTACAGAGTGTCACTGTGAGTAAGAACAAAGTTATTTGATGGATTTGTACCTTGGTCTACCGGTTACGTCTCTGACGTAACCGACTCAACAGAGGCCATCCCATCTACGTGGTTGTAAGAGTAAGTGATGTTTTACATCTCGGAAGTTAAGCAACGAGGCAGCAATGGCCAGACATTAGATAGTTCGAGTACTTCAGCAAAGTGCTTGTACATGGGCCTGCACCTGATTTCTTCATTGAAGATTGAATGGTGGACCGTTCTCAAGGCTACCCAGTGGTTGGTTGGTGGCCAGATAGGCCAACACGGCAGGTACTCACGTAAAGCACTTCGACATTCATTCTGCTGGACCGTATCTTATATACCATTCATCGTAGTGTATCATATCTCCCTTATTTTTGGATCGAATTAACTTATTATCAATAGAAGGACTCAGATTATTTCTGAGTCGATTCGTATACTTAAAGTGTTACAAATACCAGCACAAATGCATAATACCCGCCCCTCTATGGTGGTGTAGGGTATTGTGTAAAACGGGTATCGTGCAATATAGTAAGTCAAAAGTGTATGTGGAATAAGTATAATAAAATGTTTAATAGTTGGTGTATGATTAATATTTATTATAAATAACGTAATGCTCATACGTTATTTATTTGCTGTGACAAAGTTAGGACACATTATAAAATATTTTAAAAAGCTTAACAAAATTGTAAATTAAATAGAACCAAAAACAGTATCCTTTAGAGTTAGTTTTATATATTTTTATACCCACTGTACCTGAAAGTTATTTATATATCATATCTTTTACTATATTAGTTGTAAGTCTGTATATTTATATGTCGGTAACCATATTGTTTTGATATGTTGATGTGAAAGTGTGCATCGTATGTATGTATATGATGCAGTTGTTTATTGTTATTCTATATATATATTTAAATTGTTTGTGTATATGTTTAAATTTATTTGTATTTGTTTAACTACTTTTGCGGTTTGCCACGTACGTGTACAATTTTAACATTTTGGCCAAAGTCCAAAAACCAAAGGCAGAAAAAATATTATTACAAATATCAACCATCATTCATCTACTGCTCTTAAATACACATCTATTTATATATTTAAAAAATACACATTCATACGTACATATCAGTGGTGTACTATACACACATATATACAAAAATACATATGCAAGTTGGACATCCCTCTTGTTTTGTTTCCTCTTCCTGTAAAACCTTTCTTTCTTTTGTTTTTTAGCATATTTTTTATTTAATTTTTCCTTTTACTCTAAATAATTTTTATTTAAACTAAAGAAAAATATGTAACGTGTATGTAAACACTTGTGAAACAAATTTATTCCATCATATCATCATTTATTTTCCAAGGCTTTTTATTATGTTTCTTTCGGTTGGACCTTTTTATTCTTTAAATGGACATTAAGCCTTGTAGTGATTACCTGTTGTTTTATTGTTTTTTTTTATTCCCCCAAAAACCGCATTATGTTACAAAACATGGCATTTAAAGCTAAAGGATTTTGTAGTGTCTAAGTTGAAGACATGGGAGTAGTTTAACATTTATGCTTCTTGTGTTATTTAAGGGTCATATTTTGTTCTTGTAAAGTTAAATCCTTTTTCTTGAAGCTTAAAAGGCCACTAAAGTTGAGAGGGAAATAATAAACATGATTTTATTTAAGACTAACAATCAAAATAAAATAACATTATTTGATAAATTTAAGGAAAATTCAATAAGTAAATGAATACATAAATGAATTTGATATGTGTTTTGTTTTTGATTTAAAATTTACTTTTGAGTAGGACTAAAGTATGTAAAATAATACTTTACGTATTGTATGAAGATTATTTTAAAGTTTGTTACACAACTTGTTAGCAACACGCTTTGTTAGTGGTTTGTTATATTAATAAATCTGTTAAGGTCATGTTTAAATTCCTACACAAACAGTTATTAATATCGGTTGATAGTCGCAAATATACTTATTCTACAATTTAAAAATATTTATCGCCCAACCTAACATTTTTATAATTTTCAGTCACATCCTTTAATATAAACATTTTTGCTACATAGCCTTGTTCATTAAGACTTCAAGTAAATTGACAAATTTAAATGACCTCAATTTAAAGTGATAAAACCTGGTCAAAGACCGGCAAAGTGTGGGATACAATGCTTACAGAGCTATAGACATACAAACTTACAATAATTTACAGCACGCATACAATTGTTACTTGCATTAATAGAAATGTATATTACATTCCAACACCTCCTCCTTCTAATAAAATTACACCCGCAGACGCTTAAACAGAATACTAGTATACAGACGTAATGGCATTTTCAAGTTGAAAATGGACATTGACAAAAGTAGGTTTCAAAAGGTCAGTCGTGAGTGAATGTGCGAATAAGAGTGGTGGTTGTAAATGTCTGTATAAACTGTAATAATAAATGCGCGTAGACCCCAGGACTTTGGATGTACTTATCACGATTATGTAATAAAATAACAATGCAACTAACGGTAAAGCTATAAAGTCATAAAAAAAATTTAACAACGAAAATAAGTATTTGTATCTAAATTATATTGTAAATCAACAATGGACACATACTTTATTAAGCAATTTTCCATTGCCGGCATGGTGGTTGTTGTTATTGACGTAGTTGCTTTTTCTAAAGGTTAAATTTGTATTATTTTGTATTTAACTTGGTTTCATTTCATTTTATGTTTTCCCTACTGAAAAGTATTTATGCTTGCCTTACTTTTTATTATTTGAACAGGAGACCATTAAAATTTGTCTTTTTCTAATTTAAAATTTATGTTGGCCTGTTTATTTATTTTAGATTTATTTGTTTTATGATCCCAGCTAGACATCGTAACTTTTAAATGATGGCTTTTCTATAAGTTTGTTTGAATTTTTGTTATTATTATTACCATATGGGTTTGTTTTTAATTCCGTATCAGTGAATTGTTCCAGTTTAAAAAAGAACAATACAATGAACAAGTTCTAGTTTCTAGTTTCAGTCTATTTCAGTTCCTATTTCAGTTCTAGTTCAGTTCTAGGTTCAGTTTCTAGTTCAGTTTCTAGTTCATTCTAGTTCAGTTCTAGTTCAGTTCTAGTTCATGTCTAGGTTCAGGTATCTGTTCCGTTCTAGTTCAGTTAGTTCTAGTTCTAGGTCGTTCTAGTGCAGTTCTAGTTCAGTTTCTAGTTCAGTTCTAGTTCAGTTCTAGTTCAGTTCTAGTTCAGTTCTAGTTCAGGTTCTATGTTCAGTTTCTAGTTCAGTTCTAGTTCAGTTCTAGTCAGTTCTAGTTTCAGTTCTAGTTCAGTTCTAGTTTCAGTTCTTCGTTCTAGTTCATTTCAGTTCCTAGTTTCAGTCTAGTTCAGTTCAGTTCAGTTCTAGTTCAGTTTCTAGTTCACAGTTCTATTCAGTTCTAGTTCAGTTCAGTTCTAGTTCAGTTCTAGTTCAGTTCTAGTTCAGTTCTAGTTCAGTTCTAGTTCAGTTCTAGTTCAGTTCTAGTTCAGTTCTAGTTCAGTTCTAGTTCAGTTCTAGTTCAGTTCTAGTTCAGTTCTAGTTCAGTTCTAGTTCAGTTCTAGTTCAGTTCTAGTTCAGTTTTAGTTCAGTTCTAGTTCAGTTCGTTCAGTTCTAGTTCAGTTCTAGTTCAGTTCTAGTTCAGTTCTAGTTCAGTTCTAGTTCAGTTCTAGTTCAGTTCTAGTTCAGTTCTAGTTCAGTTCTAGTTCAGTTCTAGTTCAGTTCTAGTTCAGTTCTAGTTCAGTTCTAGTTCAGTTCTAGTTCAGTTCTAGTTCAGTTCTAGTTCAGTTCTAGTTCAGTTCTAGTTCAGTTCTAGTTCAGTTCTAGTTCAGTTCTAGTTCAGTTCTAGTTCAGTTCTAGTTCAGTTCTAGTTCAGTTCTAGTTCAGTTCTAGTTCAGTTCTAGTTCAGTTCTAGTTCAGTTCTAGTTCAGTTCTAGTTCAGTTCTAGTTCAGTTCTAGTTCAGTTTAGTTCAGTTCTAGTTCAGTTCTAGTTCAGTTCTAGTTCAGTTCTAGTTCAGTTCTAGTTCAGTTCTAGTTCAGTTCTAGTTCAGTTCTAGTTCAGTTCTAGTTCAGTTCTAGTTCAGTTCTAGTTCAGTTCTAGTTCAGTTCTAGTTCAGTTCTAGTTCAGTTCTAGTTCAGTTCTAGTTCAGTTCTAGTTCAGTTCTAGTTCAGTTCTAGTTCAGTTCTAGTTCAGTTCTAGTTCAGTTCTAGTTCAGTTCTAGTTCAGTTCTAGTTCAGTTCTAGTTCAGTTTAGTTCAGTTCTAGTTCAGTTCTAGTTCAGTTCTAGTTCAGTTCTAGTTCAGTTCTAGTTCAGTTCTAGTTCAGTTCTAGTTCAGTTCTAGTTCAGTTCTAGTTCAGTTCTAGTTCAGTTCTAGTTCAGTTCTAGTTCAGTTCTAGTTCAGTTCTAGTTCAGTTTCAGTTCTAGTTCAGTTCAGTTCAGTCTAGTTCAGTTCTAGTTCAGTTCTAGTTCAGTTCTAGTTCAGTTCTAGTTCAGTTCTAGTTCAGTTCTAGTTCAGTTCTAGTTCAGTTCTAGTTCAGTTTCGTTCAGTTAGTTAGCCAAAAAAGGGTTAAGCCAAACTTGATTGTTTCAGTAAAGTGACGTATCAATTCTGTAATATTTCTTTTGTGATAGCTTCCTATTTAAAGTATTTATATATATTATTTTAATATACATATTTAAAAATAATAACCAGATAACATTTTGCAAAATAAAAGAGCTTATTATAATGTAGGTTAAGCCTAACAGGTGATTTTAATAAAATTAATGTATTCTTCAAATAAATAGTTTTTTGACAAATTGTTTAATTTTAGGCAAAAAGATCAATATAATTAAAATTAAAAAAGAAAAACATTATTCATAAAAAATTTTAGGAAAAAATTACTTAATCCCAATATGATATAAAAATTTGATTAATTTTTTTTTATTTTAGTTTAAAAAAGCCTTCCCGCTGAGTATTATTATTATTAAATGATGTTAGACAATAAAACATATACATATGTATATGTAAAATGTCATGTACTCCAAAAAAGGGAAAGAATTAAATAAATTGACAAGTGCTTTCAAATAAATTTTATATTGAGACTAAACCATGTTTGTGTTTGTGGCAGGAAAAAATTATATGGAATACTAAAGTGTACAGTGTGTTGTAAATACATACATACATATTTCTATTACGATTTTTTTAGAAGTGTGACTTTCTCTAGTTGTTCAACTTCGAGTAACTAAATATTTTTGTATGGATATGTATGTAAGTACATATGTAAATATGTATATTTGTATATATAATTATTTTCATGAAAGTTAACTTATCGCATGCACGGTATTTCAACAATAAAATTATTTAAAAAATGAACTTAATCTGCAAACTAATACATTTAAATTTAATTTCACTACAATTTAATCAGAGTTTACGTATCTATTTTTTTCAGCCTTTTTATCTATAAACCCATGATAATCTAAAATAAATTTATTGGGTTAATAGTTTTTTTCCACTGGCACATATAAAATGAATGCATTTTTTTATGCACAGCTTTTTTCCCGCATAAAATTTAATAAAAACTCATTTAAAAGTTTTTTTATTTTTTTCTGTTTTAAATGAATTGAAAAAAAAAATAAAATATAATAGAGAAAAATAGAAGCTCACTACTAAACTTTTAAATGACCATTAAACAAATTGTAAAACATTATGGAAAAAATTTATTATAAAAATGAAAATGTCCTTTCATGGAACAAAAATGGAAAAAGCGTAAAAAATTACATAGTAAAAAAAATAAACACACACACAAAATCAATAATTTGTCTCAACCATAAAGTGAAGTGAAATATAAAACATGGTTTATGATAAAATATTTCATTTAATAAATCGTTTTTATTGATACATTATAAATAGTTTTATTACCCTCCAATCATTTTCAAAACACTTGCTCATAAACAACAAACAGATATATAGTACAGTACTGAACAAAAAAGTAGCAACATATATATTTATATATGTTCAATTCACATTCTGGACAGACAGATTTCATTAAGCTAACTCAATATATAACAAGTTAGAGTGCTATATTCGGCTGAGCAGAATCTTAAATACCCTCCACCAGCTACTTTTATGTTAATACTTTTCTAATTGATCAAATATTTGTAGAAATAAGTTTTCTCATGTCTTAAATAGAAAAATATTTAAACAACTTAAATCTATTACAATTCCAAGATTTATTGAACATTACAAACGCCATTTTCTTTTCTGAAGGGGACCTAGTATAAGAGCTTTGACCAAACATGGACCGATCGTAAAATGAGTTATGTGCCTTTAAGTGTTTTTCTGAAAGGGACCTTGTATAGCAGCTATGATAAATTATGGACCGATAGGAAAACAATTTCACAGTAATATTTATCTGTATATGAGCAATACTTCTGCCAAACTTTATATGGATATCTTAATTTAGTAATGAGTTATATGCGTTTAAGTGATTTTCGGGAGGGGACCTTGCATGGGAGCTATGACCAGCTATGGACCGATCGGAAAAAAATTGCTCAGTAATATGGACTGATCCAAAAAAAACTTTCACAGTAATATTTTTGTGCATATGAGCAATACTTGTACCAAATTTTATAAGGATATTTTAATTTTGTAATGAGTTATGTGCGTTTAAGTGATTTTCGGGAGGGGACCTTGTATGGGAGCTATGACCAATTATGGACCGATCGGAAAAGACTTTCACATTAACATTTCTGTGCATATGGGTAATACTTGTACCAAATTTTATATGGATATATTAATTTGGTAATGAATTATGCGCGTTTATGTGATTTTCGGGAAGGGGCCCTGTATGGGAGCTATGACCAATTATGAACCGATCGGAAAAAACTTTCACAGTAATATTTCTATGCATATGGGCAATACTTGTACCAAATTTGATATGGATATCTTATTTAAGTAATGAGTTATACGCGTTTAAGTGATTTTCGGAAGGGGACCTTGTGTGGGAGCTATGTCCCATTAAGGACCGATCAGGAAAAACATTCACAGTAATATTTCTGTGCATATGGGTAATACTTGTACCAAATTTTATATGGATATCTTAATTTAGTAATGAGTTATGCGCGTTTAAGTGATTTTCGGGAGGGGACCTTGTATGGGAGCTATGTTCAATTATGGACCGACCCAGAAAATTTTTTCTCTGAATGAATTCTATTGACATAAGATTTTAATTTATAAAATTTTGTGAAGATATCGACATTGCGATAGAAGTTATTAACAAAAAACCCATTTTCCGGGAATATGTACTTTTGTGTGGGAGGTATATGAAATTGTGGAGCGATTCCGAAAATTATCAGCAAGGATCAAGCTCTTGTGTAGAAACGAATGTATGGTGATTTTCATGGAATTATCTTGCATAGTTTTCGAGAAAATTACATCAGAATGTGTAAAAAATACTTATTTTTTTCGAGGTTGTTTTAAATTTTGATTCATAACTTTTCCCGGTGTGAACCATTTTCAATACCAAACAACTTAGGAAAATGAAGAACATTTTGGGTGAATTTGGTTAAACTCTATTGCTTCGTTTTATCGTGAGCGTGTTTTACACAGACAGACGGACATAGCTAAATCGACTCAGAATTCGATAAGGACCCAGAATATACATACTTTGTTGGGTCTCAGATGAATATTTCTTGGTGTTACACACGGAATGACGAAGTTATATATGGAGAAAGTAAATGTCTTTAATAACATGAAATTATATATCATATTTGACAGTTTAAATAGTTATGTAAGATGTTTTTTTTTAAGTTATGCTATCTAGAAATAAATATTACTTGTACAAGACAAAGAAAACATTGTGATTGAAATAAAAATCGAATAGATAATTTGTAATATTTAATGATTTTATTATGCAGCTACGTTAGCACACACATACCTCACACGCACTAAATACTCCATGTTGACAATGTTCCCGACATGGCGTCATTTCTTGTCAATTAATGTCTCCTGTTTGTCATCATCACGACTGTCAACACCATCAGTGCACCCATTTCATATAATGTACAAGTATGTGCGTGAATGCTACGCCTGTTGTCTTTTATAGATTTTATAAGTTTGTATGTAGTTGGTCTATATGTATTAATGTCGCATATCAATTTTGCATAACAATATCATCATTAATAATATGGTTTTTGATTCTCAGATTTTATATTATCATTAGCAATGTAGTTGTTTTTTTTTTGTTGTATTTTTCAGCAATTTGTCCTTGCTGTAGTATACAAAAATATCAGAACAAGTTAGAGTGATATATACCCACCATCAAAGCTTGTGTTAACATGATTTACTTATTTATAGATACATAGTTAATAATATGTTGGATTTTGTAATCGTGTATCGGTAGTAATATTCACATTGCTGTGATTTTGGGAATATGGCCTTTGATGGGAGTTTGGATCATGATCCGAGCCATAAGTAATTTAAAAGGAAGACTAAAACAAACAATTTTGGTCCAATTGTATCACAATACCAAAATGTTTCAATGATTTATTGAGAATAATCTTATTTTCAAAAAGAAGTGTTATTTTTAGAAAGTACAGGATTGACAAATGACTTTTGAATGCTATACATATACTGGTATTTTGACAGTATGTATTATGTTTTAAGAAGAAGACCTGATATATGAGGTAGGTTCAAGTATGGCCAGATGCTTATGCAAGTCAGTAGGAAGATTCCCACAAAACTATTTTTTGTTTCCTGTAAGGGTATTATTGGTAAACTCTAGTTTAAATCAAGGCATACTTCACAGAATAGCTTCTGTGTTTAAATCTAACATGTATAACACAGACCGAACAATTTTTAACGCAGATCATATACTTTTCTAAAAGAAAGAGCTGTGCTGAAACCGATGCACGCCATCACATCGGAGAGTCGATGAATGAACGAACGAAGCGACGGAAGAACGAACTAAGAACGAACGAACGAACGAACTAACGAACGAACGAACGAAACGAACTAACGAAACGAACGAACGAACGAACGAACGAACGAAACGAACGAACGAACGAACGAACGAACTAACGAACGAACGAACGAACGAACGAACGAACGAACGAACGAACGAAACGAACTAACGAACGAACGAACGAACGAACGACGAAACGAACGAACGAACGAACTAACGAACGAAGAACGAACGAACGAACGAACGAACGAAGAACGAAACGAACGAACGAAACGAACGAAACGAAACGAACGAACTAACGAACGAACGAACGAACGAACGAACGAAAACGAACGAACGAACGAACGAACGAACGAACGAACGAAGAAACTGAACGAACGAAGAACGAACGAAGACGGAACGAACGAAACGAACGAACGACCGAAAGAAACGAAAACGAACGAACGAACGAACGAACGAACGAACGAACGAACGAAGAACGAACGAACGAACGAACGAATACGAACGAACGAACGAACGAAGAACGAACGAAAGAACGAACGAACGAACGAACAACGAACGAACGAAACGAACGAACGAACGAACGAACGACCGAACGAACGAACGAACGAACGAACGAACGAACGACCGAACGAAACAACGAACGAACGAACGAACGAACGAACGAACGAACGAACGAAAGAACGAAGAACGAACGAAACGAACGAACGAACGAACGAACGAACGAAACGAACGAACAACGAACGAACGAACGAACGAACGAACGAACGAAACGAACGAACGAACGAACGGAACGAACGAACGAAAGAACGAACGAACGAACGAACGAACGAACGAACGAACGAACGAACGAAACGAAACGAACGAACGAAACGAACGAACGAACGAACGAACGAACGACGAAGAACGAACGAAAACGAAACGAACGAACGAACGAAACGAACGAACTAACGAACGAACGAACGAACGAACGAAAAACGAACAACGAGACGAACAACGAACGAACGAACGAAAACGAACAACGAACGAACGAACGAACGAACGAACGAAGAACGAACGAACAACGAACGAAACGAACGAACGAACGAACTAACGAACGAACGAAAACGAACGAACGAACGAACGAACGAACGAACGAACGAACGAAACGAAACGAACGAACGAACGAACTAACAACGAACGAACGAAGAACGAACGAACGAACGAAGAACGAACGAACGAAGAACGAACGAACGAACGAAAGAACGAACTAACGAACGAACGAACAACGAACGAACGAACGAAAAAACGAACGAACGAACGAACGAACGAACGAACGAACGAACGAACAACGAACGAACTAACGAACTAACTAACGAACAAAAACGAACGAACGAACTAACTAACGAACGAACGAACTAACGAACGAACGAAGAAGAAACTAAACTACACTAACGAACTAACTAACTAACTAACTAACAAACTAACTAACTAACTAACAACTACACTAACTAACTAACTAACTAAATACACTAACTAACTAACTAAACTCACTAACTAACTAACTAACTAACTAACTAATAACTAACTAACTTAACATAACTAACTAATAACTAACTAAAACTTAACCTTCATATATAAGTATAATCCGAAGTACTATTAGTACACATACATTTATTTTGAATATTTTCAGTCAAGACAAGAATTTTCGAGGAAAATTAGGCAATTCGTGAACCTAAAACTTTTCCAAAATTTTGGATAATCTCTTTAAAAAAAATATATTTATACAAGGGATTAGAGGATATTTGTAAGTTGAATGAAAAGTGAAAAATAATACACTTTACAAGCAAAACTGAAATTCACAGCAGTTCTTATAAACATTTTAATTATTATTTTTTTAAATTATTTGATGTCAGGACGATTTGTTCTAATATTTTAAAGCAGGATGTTGTAATGGCAAATGTTTCGGGAAACCTGCACAACCATAGATTCTTTCCGTTAGGGATGATTTGCCGAAAAGTTTTATTTCGACAGCCTCCATTTATATAAAAACATATGTGATAAATGCGATTCTTTAAAAGCAATTTTCGTAACATTTGAAATTTTAGATCTCTCAAGTAAGTTAAGTGAATAAAACAAATTTAATTTCCATTTCTGCCCTTACCACTTTAGGAATATTGATTTTTAAATTGAAAAAAAAAAACTTAAACATTTTAGTAATATAATAATGGAAAATAGTTCTTATGCTATTTCTTTGAAAATACTTTAAATATTATTTATGCAAAAAGTACAAAAATAAAAGAAACTTTTATCAAACTTACAACAATAAAACTTTTTGAAAATATTTAAAATTTCTTTTTTTCCCAACTTACGTTTTGGGTGTAAAATGTCCATAACTGATTTACAACAAAAATCCCTGTAAATGTTAGAAAATCATTTAAGTTAAATATTTTAAATGTAAATTGTTGTAGTTCTTTTACTTTGTTTGCCAGCCATTCTAACTTAACTAAATAACCGTAATAACCTAAAATGAAAAAAAAAAAATTGAAAATATTTAAGAAACTTTTTTTCTTGTCTTGTGTGTTTGGCTTTAAAAAGTACAAATACTCGTAAATACTCGAATACACAAAACAACAATAATAAAAATAATAAGTTTTTCGTTATCCTGGGATATAATTTTTCTATATGTATGTATATGAAGGAAAAAATATATATACTAACTATTTAGTAAATGCTCTGTATTGTTCAGATTTTATCCCTCTCATTTCTTAACTTCAGAACAACAATGACACAATAACAGAATTCTGGTCAAAAATAAGTTTTTGCTTTACGTTCTCTTCATTTTTTGTATTTGTGTTAAAAAAAAAACCACAAAATATACCAAAATCACGTGACCCAAACTGATAAGGTTACAGCACTCATACAACAAAAAGAGAATAAGAATTGTTACTAACTTTTATTAATATACAGATGTGATGGTTAATATAGCAACCTAGATATATTTAAGAAGTTTTTAATATCATTTATGAAAATATATTTTTAACTTGATTTTTCTTTTAGACAAATATATTTCGAATTTTTTAAATTATTTAAATGATTTTAAAATGTTGTTATTTCGAATCATTTTTTCCACACCATTGTCTATACGTATTTATGCTTTCTAATATGTAATTTTTTTGCCCTTGCCTGTATGCTTTAGTATATTTGATTATATTTACGCTTACACCAACAAACAAAAGTATGAGAAACAATTTTAGTTACTTATCTGTAGTAGAGCAACAACAATGAAAAAAACTAAACAAATTTTTTCTTAAGGACATTCATTCATAAATTGTTTTGTTGTCGTTGTTACTTTTTTTGTCATCATTGAATGTATTAAATACAAACATTGAAACATTTTTTTTTCATACTGTTGGATTGCAATTGTTATGATGGCTCATAAACGATTTGAAATGATTCCTTCTTATTATTGTTAAAGAAAAAACTTTTTTATTTAAGTTTTTTCCAAAGAGAGTTTAGCATATTTTATTAAAACACTTTAAACATTATTTTGTATTACAGATGTTTGTGGGTATTTAGTTGGTGAAGTATTTTTTTGGATTTTTTTTTCTTATGAAAAATATTTTTATATTATATTTTTATTTTTAATTTTGGTTTATATTGGAAAACTAAAGTCAAGCGTTTATTACCGGTAGTCAAAATACACTGTGTGTAATGATAAAGTCATAAACGGACCCAATACGTGATGAAAGTCAAAAAAGAGCCGTATCTCTCAGTTTTGTCCAAAGTCATGTACTTTTTTATAGGCCCCAAAGATTTGGCGCTTTAGTGTCATTATTACAAAAAGTGATCATTTTCTCAGGCTCATATCCTGCAGAGAGAGAGAGAGTAAAATAAACTTTCTGAGGTAAAGTTTTACATTTCCTTAAATTTAAAAAAAGTCATTTTCATTCCAAGTGGAGAGTTTTACATTATGAAATTGCACTGGTTATGTTAACGACACCTGCGCGTATACGTGTTAAATATTTATTGATATTACAAATATTAAGTATACGCCTAATTTAGAGAAGCATTTGAAATAGTTTTTTTAACACGTAAACCCTAGCTTTTATATTGTGTGCTGAGCTTACCGCTTTGTCTGTTCTTTGCTGCGGTCGGTGAGTAATGGCGTGAGTTGTTTATTGAGATCTTAGGTGCATTTATGTACCCAGCGGAATTCTTTCCACATACATCTACTATCCGAGACCAAAGACAATGTAGATGCGACTAATCCAAAGTCTGTATTCAATTCCAACTTACATTTACACAGCGATGGCCGAGGCCGTGCGATGGGTCCAATTCTACCGACATTGTAAGCGAAGGTCGGATGAGTACACATGAAACGAAAAAACAATAACGAAAAAACAAAAATTTTCCAAGCAGCGGCTGGGGATCGAACCAAGGGACACTCATATTTCATGTTTCGTGATCAAAGCGCTAACCACTTAAGCCACATCACATTTAATAATAATTGAGTCGAATGTTAATTTTATGCTACTAACACCTTTTTCAGATTAGTCCAATCTTACCGACATTGTAAGCGAAGTTCAGATGGGTAAAATAAATGAAAAAAAAGTAGTAAAAAAACGAGATGAAATAAATGTTACAATAATTTTACAATAGAATAATGCTGATCTGAATCGGATGCTAGTTGTATGCTCTTCACAAAATTTTCCTATTGACATATTAGTATACAATCAGATGCGTTTTAATTTGTAATAATCTGCGGACTGCTGGGTAGGATGGTTTCCTTGAATTCTGAACGATTTGCTATCTATGGATCTAAACTGGCGAAAAAAGGTTAATTTTTTTTTTTAAGTTTTTTGAGATTTCGATTAAAATCTTCATAAAAAAGTGCGTGATTTGGGACAACTGAGAGACTCGGGACTTTATATTTTGGTCTTTTATCACATAGTGGTGTCCGTATATGGTTAAATTTACGCAGTGATAGGTAATTGAGCTCAAAACATACAAATCTTTTAATTGATGTCTGTCTGTATGTTTGCTGAAATGTATTTCACCGTCCGACAAAAAGAGAAAAAATTTCTTAGACACCAACCGTATGAAACTATAAATTTAATGAAGAAAAAATGCGTTTTTAGTTTTTTATTTCGTGTGTCCTTTTTAAAGGACTTCAAAATATTAAAAGGTACATTTTTCAAAAATATTTTAAAAAATTCTACTAAACAAACAATGCCAAATTTTATGTCGAGAGAACAAGAAGAGTTTGGAAATATTTTGTATTATTTTTTATGCTGTCAGGATAAAAAGATGACTTTTAAAATTTCTATTTTTAAATATCAATTTGGTTTTCAATATTGTTTTTTTTTTTTTGATTTTGACAGAAATTTTTAAGGATCAACAACAGGATCCCGAAATAAAAAAACTGTGGAAGCAGTTTTTGCTTCATTTAATCTCTAGTTCGTGTCTTATTTTGAGTGTCGGACGGTGTTTTCTGAAAATACCACATATCGTCGGTGTCCAAATCTTCAATAATTCTATTAGAAATGCTTTTATTTGATTTTAAAGTCAGTTTTGATCCGAAAAGTCGTTTTCTGAGAGGGACCTTTTATGGGGTGTAGGGTCAGTTATGAATTATAAGGTTAAATTAATTTTTTAATGGGTCTTTCAGATTCAAGTACGGACCGATCCTTAAAAGAGAGAGAGAGAGTTTTGCTTCTATAGGTCTGAAGGAGTCATATATAGAAGATATGGTCAATTATGGTCCGATGTCCGCCATATATAATAGTATAACTTCTGGATGCATAAAACTAACTTGTGGCAAATTATATCGCGATTGATGCCAAATTATTTATTGTTGACTCTTTTAAGTTGATTTCCATGGGTCACCTGTTAGGGGGCTGGGTGAAATCGTGAATCAATATTGTTCATTTTCAGTACCAAACAAACCTTCACAATAAATAATATTTAGGAAAATGTTCAGTCCTCTAACTTTACTTCTTTGGCCTCCATCGACTAACTTGTTTTTATTAAAGTGTAACTTAAATTTATAAATTTCCTTAAATCTTATCTTAACTATGTACGTTGTATGTTTGAATTTACGAATTATTTTGAAATCATGACAAGATTGCTCACATGCACGTGAAAATATAAAAATATGAATCCTTGGAAAAAAATAAAAACCAATGCATGCGAAAACAAACACTTAAATTACTTGTAACTATTAAAATTGTTCATACTCTTATTATGCTCATATGCTTGCATAAATTTCTACATCTTGCTGGATAAAAAGTGAAATAAATTTTTCTCTTGAAGGTAGGTATTTTGAGTGTAAGAAGCACCCTGCAGATAAATTTAGAAAAAAATATAAAAGAAATTATTTTCATATAACTAACCAATATAATTTCTATATCTGGTTCCTAAATTACTTACATAATTAATTAGTTTTCCAGAAATTTGATTATATTCAAAGAAAAGCTAAATCATTTTTGAAGAATCTTAAAGCCTCAAAGTTCTTAAATAAAACTTCTTAGTTAGGAATTACAGTGTATACATAACGTCTCCATAAACAACCTTTAGTGTATCCTATTTTTTTTTTGTGCAACAACTATTAAATGTTTCTTCGTAATATACATACATTTTAATCTGTCTGTGTGCAAAGGAAATATTATTTACTTGGATAGACATTTGTTACTTAGCATTAAGTAAAATGATTTCTTGTTGTCGTTTCCTATATTTTTTTCTTCATTATGTATGTATGTAAGTCATATAATGAATACACAGTCATACTGAGAAAATTAAGTATTTCATTACATATTCAATATGCCATTTTTTCAGAAGGTTCTACTGCTAAAACCTTCACTTAAAATTAAAAAAAAATCATATTATGTAGCAATAGCAATAACAATTTCATCTATACATGTAGTATATAGACTAAACAGTTTTATAACTTAACTTGCTGAAAAAATAAATATTTTTTAATTTAGTTACATTTTTAATTGCAAAACTAAGTACATGCTTTTGGTTCATATTTACCATTAAGTGTTTTTTTAAATAGATTTTTGTTCCTTTTTGGAGAATATAAAATATGTATGATCCTGTATGGCACTTGTTTAGTAATCATTATACGTTATTTTTTTATACATTATGCATTTCAATTTCTTATTAACGTGTCAATGAGTTTTTATGTTTAAAATAAAAATGTTATGCCGTAAATTGTTTTCCCACAAATTAGTGAAAATATGCTGGAAATCTAAATGAAATTTTGGAGATTTTTTAATTTTTAAATCTAAACTACATGTACAAAATATAAAGCGTTTCTTTCAGCAGGAGAGGAAATAATAAGAATCGACACACGAACACACTAAAAATTATTTAGTGGAAAAAATTCAAAAAATTGTAAATTATTTTTCTTGTTATCAGCTCAAAATTATGTAATTTATGCGATTTATTATTTACAAATTTTACTGAAGTCTAAATTTTCAATCGCTGGCAGATAAACTGGTCCTCAGTTCCAAAAACAAAAAAAAAAAAACAAGTAGCAAAGTATAGTCGGTCATGGCCGACCATATAATACCCTACACCATGAGTATATTTTAAAAAATTTTATTTTTCATAAAGAAACTTTTATGTTGAATTTACCTTAATTCCAAGGTATTTAAGCAATTTATTGATAAAAAAAAACTAATTTTCTAAATATAAATAAATAATTATATAGGAGTATAGGTCAAACATGGGCCGATACTCATTCAATTTGGGAAAAGGATATATTTTTAAATAACAGTTAGTTATGTTGAGTTTCATTGCGATACAAATGGTTACAAGTCAATTTTAGACGTTTAAGACATTTTTTGAAGGGGGGTTTGTATGGGGGCTAGGGTCAAATAAGGGCCGATCATTACGAAAATATGTAGTGTCATTTATATTTATATAAAACATATTTGTGCCAATTTTTAGAGAGATAATAATATATTTGACGTAATAATGGCATTAAAAGCTCAAATCGAGAGGTACGGTTGTATGGGGGTAAGGTGAAATAATGGACCGATTTCAACCATTTTCAATAGGCTTCGTCCAAAAAACATGTTTGGTCCAAATTTCATCAAATTATCTTGAAAATTGCGGCCTGTACCTTGCGCACAAGGTTTACATGGACAGCCAGCCAGCCAGCCGGACAGACGGACGGATGGACATGTCTTAATCTACTCAAAAAGTGATTCTGAATCGATCGGTATAATTTAAGGTGGGTGTAGGATCAATATTTTTGTGTGTTACAAACATCAGCACAAACGTATAATACCCTCCCCACTATAGTGGTGTAGGGTATAGTAATTGTTTACTTTTCTCGTGTTCAGTATATTAATACACATCACTTGAGAGATTTTCCTACATAAGATTCTTAAAATTTTTAAATTGCTTTAGTTATTTAAAGTCAAAATGGCTGAAGTAATACTTACACAAACATTCCACTATATTAGATATCAAAATTTTATTATTTTGATAGTTTAAAGCAACTATAGCAAACATTTATAAAACAGAATAAAATCTTAATATTATATTCACATAAAAAGTATAATAACAAAAATGCCAAAAAACTATAAAAATAGCATTTCTTTTAAATAAAATTTCTATTAAAAACACTTGTCGTTCTACTCATGCCATTAACTACCTGCCTTATTAAATGCAATTCCATTTTATATGTAATTGTTGGAAAATAACGATTTTAAACGATTCAAAATGATTTTTTCAGTTTTACTGCAGTTAAAAAAAAAAACTGAAAACTATATCTAGAAACACTTACAACAAATATTTACAAAGTTACTGATAATTGCCACATTTATGTCTTCTTTTATAACTTTTTTTGAACTACAACTGTAAGCAATTGAAGAAGCAACATATTGAACACCTTGTTAGCGTGGAAATACGATATGACAATTTGACATGATTGCAAAATAAAAAAAATTGTATATATAACAGAAAAATTAATGTAAAAAAAGTGGCAGAATTTGTTAACTTGTCTATTCACTCTCTCTATATACTTTTTCCTATACTTTTATGAAACTGTTGGGAACTTAGTCTGTCTTTCTCTATCCTTTCGATTATTTGTTTTAGTAATAAAATTATAATTGTGTGATTTTTATATAGATTTTACTAACAGTCAGGTGTTTAAAAATTTTCTACTTTTGTATTTATTTATGTACATTAGGTTTGCCCAATAATTAAAGTTGCTGATATTCCTAGAGAAAATTAAAATTTAGTTTATTCTAAGATACCAATTCTCAAAATTTCTATCCTGACGTCAATATTTGGTGAGCTGGATCAAAGAATAAAAAGGTCCTTTTTTAAGGTTTTTCTGATTTTTTCATATTTTTGTACAAATAAACCATATGCAAATTTGGTATCATATGAAAATTATTACAAATGGTCGTTTTTTTTTAGAAAATTTGTAAGTTTTCTAACCGTTTCCATAGATTTTATTGAGGATTATTATGTATTAATTTCAACAAATTATATTAAATTCATTTGTGTTAAAATGCAAACAGTCTGAAAATTTCCCGAAAAATTTGAAAATTTAGACTACTTTTGCTGTTACGCAAATTGAATTTAAAGCGTCTCCCAAGGACCTTTCTAATGATACCAATATTTCACACCCTTCCTTCGGAAGAAATATGAAAAAATATTGACGCCAGGATGCCATATTTTTACTCCATACAAACGGGGCCACCCTAATGTACATATATAAAAATGTGTTTTTAAACAGTCAAGTGTTTTCGTATTCATGATTTTGTCTGCAATTTTATCTAGCTGTTTTGACGCTGTTATTGTTTTATTAAATTTTACATGAAAAATTTATACAGAGTCATATTGTAGTTAGATTCATGGGTTATAAACAGGTTTGTGATACCATACAGATACATATATGTACAGTGTATTACATTTGAGAACATAAATGCTGTTCTCTTTGAAAAGCCATGCAACCGTAATGAACGTACACACCAAATACAATAGATAAACAAACAGCCATTGACCGCAGTGATCGGACTTAAATAAATTTTTGTGCATATTCTTTAATATGTACCATATGTATGGGTTTTAAAAAGTGTACTTAAAATACAAAACTAGAAGGTATTAAGATTAAACAAGTAAGAGTGTTACATTCGGGCATGCCGAATCTTGTATACCCCCCATCAAATCATTGCCGAAAGGGAATGCTTCCATATAAATAAACTTCGATATTTACGAAACAATACTTTTGTTATTATCGAAACATTTTCTAATTTATTAGATCTATGTTGAATTTTGTCATCATATGTCAATATATGAACATCGATAATATGAACATCAGAGTAATATTTGGAAGAGGGCCGAATTAAAAATATTATTTTCTAAAAACAAATAGTTTTTGTCAAATTTTTATAACCATAAACTGTTAAAGGGATTATATGGAGGGCAGTCATCGGTTTAGACATAATTATATGTTTAGAATTTCATCGCGGTACTCGTATCTTTAATTCAGTTAAGAGGTTTAAAGTAATTTTCTTAGGAAACCGAAAATGGAGGGTTGGATCAGTTATCGACCGATCCTCATCAAATTCAGTTAAAAAATTTATAGTTTCTACAAAACATTTGTAATTTGTACGAACTTTTGAGCCATTATTGAGCGTTAAAGTCAATTTCTGAAATGGACCTTATTAGACCGATCTTCATAAACTTTTGTACATAAATTATGTTTCGTAAAGAAGTTGTTTATTTAGAATTTCATCACCTAAGTCGTATTTTTAAGTAACTAATGAGAGTAAAAATATGGGGATTAGGATCAGTTATAGATTTATCTTCATCAAAGTTGGTAGGAAGATTTCATTTCCCATAAAACTTGTTTAGTTGAATTTCATAGATCTACTGGAATTTTTATGCTGGTAATGAGCGTTAAAATCATTTTCTAAAGAGGCCCTTAGGGGGGTAGAGTCAATTATGAACCAATATGAGCGTTAAAATCATTTTCGAAAAGGGAACCTTATATGTCGAATTTCATCGCTATATTCCTATTTTTATAATATGTGTGGAAAATTTCAACCCTTTACCGTTCCGTTCGGCCTCTATCGTGCTTTTGACAGACAGACAGACAGACGGACGGGCAGACGAACATACATTGCTAGATCGACTTAGAATTTAATAGGCCCTCAGTTCAAACAGAGGCCCTTGAAAATCCTGATCTCAGTACAATATTTAAAAAAAACTTTTCTGCAATTATTTTAAAATAGGTTTAAAAAATTCCGTGATTTTAAGTTTATTGCGAGAAAAATAATTAAAAATTGAATAAAAATCTAATTCGATTAAAGGAAAAATAATATGCCTTTCAAACCCATTAAAATTCATTTTGTGGTCCAAAACTACTCTAAAAAATTTTATAATTATTTTTTCCATAATAAGTTAAAAGTTAAGATATTTTTGAGACTCATTTCAAAACAATTGGAAATATTTTTTTCATAAATTATGTTAGGGAACTGAGGAATGTTTCGAATTTTTTTTTTACTTTTCTTGTGTGATTGAGAGGTATTACTACATGAAATTCTTAAAAAGGCTGTTCCTTGGAACACTCTGTTAATATAGAGTATTAAATACATACTAAATATATGTATAGATAGTTATGTACATATTCCACATTATCCAGCAGACTGTGAGGGTGTATTAGTATGTAATATCTCTAAACTTCGTCCGATTTTAATGAATCTGATTGATATAGGGTATATTATGGTCTTTGATATGCAGTTTAATTTACCTTCTTTAAGTAGATTCAGTTTGTCAATTTTTTGTGATCTTACCTAAAAAAAAGTAAAGAGAATAACTTATTATTTTATATCTTAATTAAGAAAGAAAATTGTTTGATAAAACATTTTAATATGGTTCGTGTTATAAATAAGATAGAATTTCACAGCAACCTATAATCAATTCAGAAAAGTATACATATTTTTTCAAATTAAAAAAGGTCTTTCTTGAGTTTAAAATAAATAGTTGAAAACATTGCTAATTAACCTTTAAACAAAACTCAAAAAATACCCTAAACATCATATTTAAAAATTTATGTTTGTCTATGAACTTTACTTTTTTTTGTTAGTATTGAAACGCAAATAAAAAGATGTGAACAAAAAAAAAAAAAAAAAAAAAAAATGCAAATTTGCAGCTGTTAAATATTATTCTAAAAATATAATAACTTTTCATGTGGTTTTAAATTAATTTACATTTTCATACAACAATGAATTTGAAAAGGGTACAAAAGTACTAAATACATATGCAGCAAAGCTTTAGTACATATACACATACATACATGTACAAACACCGCTGTTGGGAATTTGACTGCATAATAATATGTATGAACATTAGAGTGGACCCGTTTGTAGGGGGAAAAATAAGGTATTCTCATTGATTATATAAGCTTGGTTAATTCTAAGATACCGTATCTCAATGTTTTTGAACTGGAATCAATTATGAGAAATAACAAACACTAGATTTTCATCTTCAGCGGGAAAATCAACATTTTCAATTTTGGGACCACCTTAATGACATATGTATATATACATTTGTAGCTTAGCGAAATGTAAACAGTAAGAACAAAAAATGTTACATATTTAAATTTTATTTTACTTTATTTGTTACAAAAATTATGTTAGATAATTGTTCATACTAATATGGAGAGCAGACAGACAGACAGATGAAGTTTGAAATAGCAAAATAGTTGTAGGAATTCATACATATTTATGTGTGTATACCAGAGACTGAAAATAACTGGGCCACATAACCAAAGTGAATGAATTGTGATTTATTTTTGTTTTTTTTTTAAATAAATCACTCAGAATAACAGTTATTAAAAGTCTTGCTTTTAAAAATAAAAATCATAAGCAGACCTTTCCAAAAATGATTCCCTCAACCACTTATCAAAAAAATCTGACATAAAGGTTTCTCTCAGTGATAAAGAGCAAAAACACAATTATAAATGGTGATTACAGCAATAAAGTGGACACGTTATTATCAGTCTCTAGTGAAAACATAAAAGTCCATTTTCTGGCTAAACTATAAGAGCTAGAGCAAAAACAATAAAAATCTGTAATAAATTTGATTTCCCACTAAAATTCGGGTATTTGAGTGAAAACATAAAAGTCCATTTCTGGCTTAACTATAAGAGCTAGAGCAAAAACAATGAAAATCTGTGATCACTTTTATTTCCTACTAAAATTCAATTTTTTGAGTGAAAACATAAAAGTCCATTTTCTGGCTTAACTATAAGAGCTAGAGCAAAAACAATGAAAATCTGTGATCACTTTTATTTCCTACGAAATAATTAGTGAAAACATAAAAGTACATTTTCTGGCTAAACTATAAGAGCTAGAGCAAAAACAATGGAAATCTGTGATCACTTTTATTTCCTACTAAAATTCGGGTTTTTGAGTGAAAACATAAAAGTCCATTTTCTGGCTTAACTATAAGAGCTAGAGCAAAAACAATGAAAATCTGTGATCACTTTTATTCCCTACCAAAATCGATTTTTTGAGTGAAAACATAAAAGTCCATTTTCTGCCATAACTACAAGAGCTAGATCAAAAACAATGAAAATCTGTGATCACTTTTACTTCCTACCAAAATTCGATTTTTTGTGTGAAAACACAAAAGTCCATTTTCTGGCTAAACTATAAGAGCTAGAGCAAAAATAATGAAAATCTGTGATCACTTTTCTACCAAAAATTCAATTTTTTGAGTGAAAACATAAAAGTCCATTTTCTGGAGAAACTATAAGAGCTAGAGCAAAAACAATGAAAATCTGCAATCAATTTTATTTCATATTAAAACCCGATTTTTTGAGTGAAAACATAAAAGTCCATTTTCTGGCTGAATTATAAGAGCTAGAGCAATAACAAGGAAAATCTATGATCACTTTTATTTCATACTAAAATTCGATTTTTTTAATGAAAACATAAAAGTCCATTTTCTGAAAATGGAAATGAAAAACTGTAATCACTTTTATTTCTTACCAAAATTCGGTTTTTTGCGTGAAAACATAAAAGTCCATTTTCTGGCTAAACTATAAGAGCTAGAGCAAATACAATGAAAATCTGTGATCACTTTTATTTCATAGTAAAATTCGAATTTTTGAGTGAAAACATAAAAGTCCATTTTCTGGCTAAACTATAAGAGCTAGAGCAAAAACAATGAAAATCTGTGATCACTTTTATTTCATAGTAAAATTCGATTTTTTGAGTGAAAACATAGAAGTCCATTTTCTGGCTAAACTATAAGAGCTAGAGCAAAAACAATGGAAATCTGTGATCACTTTTATTCCCTACCAAAACTCGATTTTTTTAGTGAAAACATAAAAGTCCATTTTCTGGCTAAACTATAAGAGCTAGAGCAAAAAAAATGGATATCTGTGATCACTTTTATTTCCTACTAAAATTCGGTTTTTTAGTGAAAACATAAAAGTCCATTTTCTGGCTAAACTATAAGAGCTAGAGCAAAAACAATGGAAATCTGTGATCACTTTTATTTCATAGTAAAATTCAATTTTTTGAGTGAAAACATAAAAGTCCATTTTCTGGCTAAACTATAAGAGCTAGAGGAAAAACAATGGAAATCTGTGATCACTTTTACTTCCTACTAAAATTCGGTTTTTTGAGTGAAAACATAAAAGTCGATTTTCTGGCTTAACTATAAGAGCTAGAGCAAAAACAAAGGAAATCTGTGATCACTTTTATTTCATAGTAAAATTCGATTTTTTGAGTGAAAACATAAAAGTCCATTTTCTGGCTAAACTATAAGAGCTAGAGCAAAAACAATGAAAATATGTGATCACTTTTATTTCATAGTAAAATTCGATTTTTTGAGTGAAAACATAGAAGTCCATATTCTGGCTAAACTATAAGAGCTAGAGCAAAAACAATGGAAATCTGTGATCACTTTTATTTCATAGTAAAATTCGATTTTTTGAGTGAAAACATAGAAGTCCATTTTCGGTTTTTTGAGTGAAAACATAAAAGTCGATTTTCTGGCTTAACTACAAGAGCTAGAGCAATAACAGTGAAAATATGTGATCACTTTTATTTCCTACTAAAATTCGGTTTTTTGAGTGAAAACATAAAAGTCCATTTTCTGGCTAAACTACAAGAGCTAGAGCAATAACAATGAAAATCTGTGATCACTTTTATTTCATAGTAAAATTCGATTTTTTGAGTGAAAACATAAAAGTCCATTTTCTGGCTTAACTATAAGAGCTAGAGCAAAAACAATGAAAATCTGTGATCACTTTTATTTCATAGTAAAATTCGATTTTTTGAGTGAAAATATAAAAGCCCATTTTCGGTTTTTTGAGTGAAAACATAAAAGTCGATTTTCTGGCTTAACTATAAGAGCTAGAGCAAAAACAATGAAAATCTGTGATCACTTTTATTTCATAGTAAAATTCGATTTTTTGAGTGAAAACATAAAAGTCCATTTTCTGGCTTAACTATAAGAGCTAGAGCAAAAACAATGTAAATCTGTGATCACTTTTATTTCATAGTAAAATTCGATTTTTTGAGTGAAAACATAAAAGTCCATTTTCTGGCTAAACTATAAGAGCTAGAGCAAAAACAATGAAAATATGTGATCACTTTTATTTCATAGTAAAATTCGATTTTTTGAGTGAAAACATAGAAGTCCATATTCTGGCTAAACTATAAGAGCTAGAGCAAAAACAATGGAAATCTGTGATCACTTTTATTTCATAGTAAAATTCGATTTTTTGAGTGAAAACATAGAAGTCCATTTTCGGTTTTTTGAGTGAAAACATAAAAGTCGATTTTCTGGCTTAACTACAAGAGCTAGAGCAATAACAGTGAAAATATGTGATCACTTTTATTTCCTACTAAAATTCGGTTTTTTGAGTGAAAACATAAAAGTCCATTTTCTGGCTAAACTACAAGAGCTAGAGCAATAACAATGAAAATCTGTGATCACTTTTATTTCATAGTAAAATTCGATTTTTTGAGTGAAAACATAAAAGTCCATTTTCTGGCTTAACTATAAGAGCTAGAGCAAAAACAATGAAAATCTGTGATCACTTTTATTTCATAGTAAAATTCGATTTTTTGAGTGAAAATATAAAAGCCCATTTTCGGTTTTTTGAGTGAAAACATAAAAGTCGATTTTCTGGCTTAACTATAAGAGCTAGAGCAAAAACAATGAAAATCTGTGATCACTTTTATTTCATAGTAAAATTCGATTTTTTGAGTGAAAACATAAAAGTCCATTTTCTGGCTTAACTATAAGAGCTAGAGCAAAAACAATGTAAATCTGTGATCACTTTTATTTCATAGTAAAATTCGATTTTTTGAGTGAAAACATAAAAGTCCATTTTCTGGCTAAACTATAAGAGCTAGAGCAAAAACAATGGAAATCTGTGATCACTTTTATTCCCTACCAAAACTCGATTTTTTTAGTGAAAACATAAAAGTCCATTTTCTGGCTAAACTATAAGAGCTAGAGCAAAAACAATGGAAATCTATGATCACTTTTATTTCCTACTAAAATTCGGTTTTTTAGTGAAAATATAAAAGTCCATTTTCTGGCTTAACTATAAGAGCTGGAGCAAAAACAATGAAAATATGTGATCACTTTTATTTCATAGTAAAATTCGATTTTTTGAGTGAAAACATAAAAGTCCATTTTCTGGCTAAACTATAAGAGCTAGAGCAAAAACAATGAAAATCTGTGATCACTTTTATTTCATAGTAAAATTAGATTTTTTGAGTAAAAAAATAGAAGTCCATTTTCTGGCTAAACTATAAGAGCTAGAGCAAAAACAATGGAAATCTGTGATCACTTTTATTTCATAGTAAAATTCGATTTTTTGAGTGAAAACATAGAAGTCCATTTTCGGCTTTTTGAGTGAAAACATAAAAGTTGATTTTCTGGCTTATCTACAAGAGCTAGAGCAATAACAATGAAAATATGTGATCACTTTTATTTCCTACTAAAATTCGGTTTTTTGAGTGAAAACATAAAAGTCCATTTTCTGGCTAAACTACAAGAGCTAAAGCAATAACAATGAAAATCTGTGATCACTTTTATTTCATAGTAAAATTCGATTTTTTGAGTGAAAACATAAAAGTCCATTTTCTGGCTTAACTATAAGAGCTAGAGCAAAAACAATGAAAATCTGTGATCACTTTTATTTCATAGTAAAATTCGATTTTTTGAGTGAAAACATAAAAGTCCATTTTCTGGCTTAACTATAAGAGCTAGAGCAAAAACAATGAAAATCTGTGATCACTTTTATTTCATAGTACAATCAGATTTTTTGAGTGAAAAAATAGAAGTCCATTTTCTGGCTAAACTATAAGAGCTAGAGCAAAAACAATGGAAATCTGTGATCACTTTTATTTCATAGTAAAATTCGATTTTTTGAGTGAAAACATAGAACTCCATTTTCGGCTTTAGGCATTTGAGTAAAAGTCGATTTTCTGGCTTAACTACAAGAGCTAGAGCAATAACAATGAAAATATGTGATCACTTTTATTTCCTACTAAAATTCGGTTTTTTGAGTGAAAACATGAAAGTCCATTTTCTGGCTAAACTACAAGAGCTAAAGCAATAACAATGAAAATCTGTGATCACTTTTATTTCATAGTAAAATTCGATTTTTTGAGTGAAAACATAAAAGTCCATTTTCTGGCTTAACTATAAGAGCAAAAACAATGAAAATCTGTGATCACTTTTATTTCATAGTAAAGTTCGATTTTTTTAGTGAAAGTCCATTTTCGGTTTTTTGAGTGAAAACATAAAAGTCGATTTTCTTGCTTAACTATAAGAGCTAGAGCAAAAACAATGAAAATCTGTGATCACTTTTATTTCATAGTAAAATTCGATTTTTTGAGTGAAAACATAGAAGTCCATTTTCGGCTTTTTGAGTGAAAACATAAAAGTTGATTTTCTGGCTTATCTACAAGAGCTAGAGCAATAACAATGAAAATATGTGATCACTTTTATTTCCTACTAAAATTCGGTTTTTTGAGTGAAAACATAAAAGTCCATTTTCTGGCTAAACTACAAGAGCTAAAGCAATAACAATGAAAATCTGTGATCACTTTTATTTCATAGTAAAATTCGATTTTTTGAGTGAAAACATAAAAGTCCATTTTCTGGCTTAACTATAAGAGCTAGAGCAAAAACAATGAAAATCTGTGATCACTTTTATTTCATAGTAAAATTCGATTTTTTGAGTGAAAACATAAAAGTCCATTTTCTGGCTTAACTATAAGAGCTAGAGCAAAAACAATGAAAATCTGTGATCACTTTTATTTCCTACTAAAATTCGATTTTTTGAGTGAAAACATAAAAGTCGATTTTCTGGCTTAACTATAAGAGCTAGAGCAAAAACGATGAAAATCTGTGATCACTTTTATTTCCTACTAAAATTCCGTTTTTTGAGTGAAAACATAAAAGTCCATTTTCTGGCTTAACTATAAGAGCTAGAGCAAAAACAATGAAAATCTGTGATCACTTTTATTTCATAGTAAAATTCGATTTTTTGAGTAAAAACATAAAAGTCCATTTTCTGGCTTAACTATAAGAGCTAGAGCAGAAACAATGAAATCTGTGATCACTTTTATTTCCTACTAAAATTCGGTTTTTTGAGTGAAAACATAAAAGTCCATTTTCTGGTTTAACTATAAGAGCTAGAGCAAAAACAATGAAAATCTGTGATCACTTTTATTTCCTACTAAAATTCGTTTTTTTGAGTGAAAACATAAAAGTCCATTTTCTGGCTAAACTATAAGAGCTAGAGCAAAAACAATGGAAATTTGTGATCACTTTTATTTCATAGTAAAATTCGATTTTTTGAGTAAAAACATAAAAGTCCATTTTCTGGCTTAACTATAAGAGCTAGAGCAAAAACAATGAAAATCTGTGATCACTTTTATTTCATAGTAAAATTCGATTTTTTGAGTAAAAACATAAAAGTCCATTTTCTGGCTTAACTATAAGAGCTAGAGCAAAAACAATGAAAATCTGTGATCACTTTTATTTCATAGTAAAATTCGATTTTTTGAGTAAAAACATAAAAGTCCATTTTCTGGCTTAACTATAAGAGCTAGAGCAGAAACAATGAAAATCTGTGATCACTTTTATTTCCTACTAAAATTCGGTTTTTGAGTGAAAACATAAAAGTCCATTTTCTGGCTTAACTATAAGAGCTAGAGCAAAAACAATGAAAATCTGTGATCACTTTTATTTCCTACTAAAATTCGTTTTTTTGAGTGAAAACATAAAAGTCCATTTTCTGGCTAAACTATAAGAGCTAGAGCAGAAACAATGAAAATCTGTGATCACTTTTATTTCCTACTAAAATTCGGTTTTTTGAGTGAAAACATAAAAGTCCATCTTCTGGCTTAACTATAAGAGCTAGAGCAGAAACAATGAAAATCTGTGATCACTTTTATTTCCTACTAAAATTCGTTTTTTTGAGTGAAAACATAAAAGTCCATTTTCTGGCTAAACTATAAGAGCTAGAGCAAAAACAATGGAAATCTGTGATCACTTTTATTTCCTACTAAAATTATATTTTTTGAGTGAAAACATAAAAGTCCATTTTCTGGCTTAACTATAAGAGCTAGAGCAAAAACGATGAAAATCTGTGATCACTTTTATTTCCTACTAAAATTCGGTTTTTTGAGTGAAAACATAAAAGTCGATTTTCTGGCTAAACTATAAGAGCTAGAGCAAAAACAATGAAAATCTGTGATCACTTTTATTTCATAGTAAAATTCGATTTTTTGAGTAAAAACATAAAAGTCCATTTTCTGGCTTAACTATAAGAGCTAGAGCAGAAACAATGAAATCTGTGATCACTTTTATTTCCTACTAAAATTCGGTTTTTTGAGTGAAAACATAAAAGTCCATTTTCTGGCTAAACTATAAGAGCTAGAGCAAAAACAATGAAAATCTGTGATCACTTTTATTTCATAGTAAAATTCGATTTTTTGAGTAAAAACATAAAAGTCCATTTTCTGGCTTAACTATAAGAGCTAGAGCAAAAACAATGAAAATCTGTGATCACTTTTATTTCATAGTAAAATTCGATTTTTTGAGTAAAAACATAAAAGTCCATTTTCTGGCTTAACTATAAGAGCTAGAGCAAAAACAATGAAAATCTGTGATCACTTTTATTTCATAGTAAAATTCGATTTTTGAGTAAAAACATAAAAGTCCATTTTCTGGCTTAACTATAAGAGCTAGAGCAGAAACAATGAAAATCTGTGATCACTTTTATTTCCTACTAAAATTCGGTTTTTTGAGTGAAAACATAAAAGTCCATTTTCTGGCTTAACTATAAGAGCTAGAGCAAAAACAATGAAAATCTGTGATCACTTTTATTTCCTACTAAAATTCGTTTTTTTGAGTGAAAACATAAAAATCCATTTTCTGGCTAAACTATAAGAGCTAGAGCAGAAACAATGAAAATCTGTGATCACTTTTATTTCCTACTAAAATTCGGTTTTTTGAGTGAAAACATAAAAGTCCATTTTCTGGCTTAACTATAAGAGCTAGAGCAGAAACAATGAAAATCTGTGATCACTTTTATTTCCTACTAAAATTCGTTTTTTGAGTGAAAACATAAAAGTCCATTTTCTGGCTAAACTATAAGAGCTAGAGCAAAAACAATGGAAATCTGTGATCACTTTTATTTCCTACTAAAATTATATTTTTTGAGTGAAAACATAAAAGTCCATTTTCTGGCTTAACTATAAGAGCTAGAGCAAAAACGATGAAAATCTGTGATCACTTTTATTTCCTACTAAAATTCGGTTTTTTGAGTGAAAACATAAAAGTCGATTTTCTGGCTAAACTATAAGAGCTAGAGCAAAAACAATGAAAATCTGTGATCACTTTTATTTCCTACTAAAATTCGGTTTTTTGAGTGAAAACATAAAAGTCCATTTTCTGGCTAAACTATGAGAGCTAGAGCAAAAACAATTAAAATCTGTGGTCACTTTTATTTCCTACTAAAATTCGGTTTTTTGAGTGAAAACATAAAAGTCCATTTTCTGGCTAAACTATAAGAGCTAGAGCAAAAACAATGAAAATCTGTGATCACTTTTATTTCCTACCAAAACTCGATTTTTTGAGTGAAAACATAAAAGCCCATTTTCTGGCTAAACTATAAGAGCTAGAGAAAAAACAATGAAAATCTGTGATCACTTTTATTTCCTACTAAAATTCGATTTTTTGAGTGAAAACATAAAAGTCCATTTTCTGGCTTAACTATAAGAGCTAGAGCAAAAACAATGAAAATCTGTGATCACTTTTATTTCCTACTAAAATTCGGTTTTTTGAGTGAAAACATAAAAGTCCATTTTCTGGCTAAACTATAAGAGCTAGAGCAAAAACAATGGAAATCTGTGATCACTTTTATTTCCTACTAAATTCGATTTTTTGAGTGAAAACATAAAAGTCCATTTTCTGGCTAAACTATAAGAGCTAGAGAAAAAACAATGAAAATCTGTGATCACTTTTATTTCCTACTAAAATTCGTTTTTTTGAGTGAAAACATAAAAGTCCATTTTCTGGCTTAACTATAAGAGCTAGAGCAAAAACAATGGAAAATCTATGATCACATTTATTTCCTACCAAAAATTCGGTTTTTTGAGTGAAAACATAAAAGTCGATTTTCTGGCTAAACTATAAGAGCTAGAGCAAAAACAATGGAAATCTGTGATCACTTTTATTTCCTACTAAAATTATATTTTTTGAGTGAAAACATAAAAGTCCATTTTCTGGCTTAACTATAAGAGCTAGAGCAAAAACGATGAAAATCTGTGATCACTTTTATTTCCTACTAAAATTCGGTTTTTTGAGTGAAAACATAAAAGTCCATTTTCTGGCTAAACTATGAGAGCTAGAGCAAAAACAATTAAAATCTGTGGTCACTTTTATTTCCTACTAAAATTCGGTTTTTTGAGTGAAAACATAAAAGTCCATTTTCTGGCTAAACTATAAGAGCTAGAGCAAAAACAATGAAAATCTGTGATCACTTTTATTTCCTACCAAAACTCGATTTTTTGAGTGAAAACATAAAAGCCCATTTTCTGGCTAAACTATAAGAGCTAGAGAAAAAACAATGAAAATCTGTGATCACTTTTATTTCCTACTAAAATTCGATTTTTTGAGTGAAAACATAAAAGTCCATTTTCTGGCTTAACTATAAGAGCTAGAGCAAAAACAATGGAAATCTGTGATCACTTTTATTTCCTACTAAAATTATATTTTTTGAGTGAAAACATAAAAGTCCATTTTCTGGCTTAACTATAAGAGCTAGAGCAAAAACGATGAAAATCTGTGATCACTTTTATTTCCTACTAAAATTCGGTTTTTTGAGTGAAAACATAAAAGTCCATTTTCTGGCTAAACTATGAGAGCTAGAGCAAAAACAATTAAAATCTGTGGTCACTTTTATTTCCTACTAAAATTCGGTTTTTTGAGTGAAAACATAAAAGTCCATTTTCTGGCTAAACTATAAGAGCTAGAGCAAAAACAATGGAAATCTGTGATCACTTTTATTTCCTACTAAAATTCGATTTTTTGAGTGAAAACATAAAAGTCCATTTTCTGGCTTAACTATAAGAGCTAGAGCAAAAACAATGAAAATCTGTGATCACTTTTATTTCATAGTAAAATTCGATTTTTTGAGTGAAAACATAAAAGTCCATTTTCTGGCTTAACTATAAGAGCTAGAACAAAAACAATGAAAATTTGTGATCACTTTTATTTCCTACCAAAACTCGATTTTTTGAGTGAAAACATAAAAGTCCATTTTCTGGTTTAACTATAAGAGCTAGAGCAAAAACAATGAAAATCTGTGATCACTTTTATTTCCTACCAAAACTCGATTTTTTGAGTGAAAACATAAAAGTCCATTTTCTGGCTAAACTATAAGAGCTAGAGCAAAAACAATGAAAATCTGTGATCACTTTTATTTCCTACCAAAACTCGATTTTTTGAGTGAAAACATAAAAGCCCATTTTCTGGCTAAACTATAAGAGCTAGAGCAAAAACAATGAAAATCTGTGATCACTTTTATTTCCTACCAAAACTCGATTTTTTGAGTGAAAACATAAAAGCCCATTTTCTGGCTAAACTATAAGAGCTAGAGAAAAAACAATGAAAATCTGTGATCACTTTTATTTCCTACTAAAATTCGTTTTTTTGAGTGAAAACATAAAAGTCCATTTTCTGGCTTAACTATAAGAGCTAGAGCAAAAACAATGGAAATCTGTGATCACTTTTATTTCCTACTAAAATTATATTTTTTGAGTGAAAACATAAAAGTCCATTTTCTGGCTTAACTATAAGAGCTAGAGCAAAAACGATGAAAATCTGTGATCACTTTTATTTCCTACTAAAATTCGGTTTTTTGAGTGAAAACATAAAAGTCCATTTTCTGGCTAAACTATGAGAGCTAGAGCAAAAACAATTAAAATCTGTGGTCACTTTTATTTCCTACTAAAATTCGGTTTTTTGAGTGAAAACATAAAAGTCCATTTTCTGGCTAAACTATAAGAGCTAGAGCAAAAACAATGAAAATCTGTGATCACTTTTATTTCCTACCAAAACTCGATTTTTGAGTGAAAACATAAAAGCCCATTTTCTGGCTAAACTATAAGAGCTAGAGAAAAAACAATGAAAATCTGTGATCACTTTTATTTCCTACTAAAATTCGATTTTTTGAGTGAAAACATAAAAGTCCATTTTCTGGCTTAACTATAAGAGCTAGAGCAAAAACAATGAAAATCTGTGATCACTTTTATTTCCTACTAAAATTCGTTTTTTTGAGTGAAAACATAAAAGTCCATTTTCTGGCTTAACTATAAGAGCTAGAGCAAAAACAATGGAAATCTATGATCACTTTTATTTCCTACCAAAATTCGGTTTTTGAGTGAAAACATAAAAGTCGATTTTCTGGCTAAACTATAAGAGCTAGAGCAAAAACAATGGAAATCTGTGATCACTTTTATTTCCTACTAAAATTATATTTTTTGAGTGAAAACATAAAAGTCCATTTTCTGGCTAACTATAAGAGCTAGAGCAAAAACGATGAAAATCTGTGATCACTTTTATTTCCTACTAAAATTCGGTTTTTTGAGTGAAAACATAAAAGTCCATTTTCTGGCTAAACTATGAGAGCTAGAGCAAAAACAATTAAAATCTGTGGTCACTTTTATTTCCTACTAAATTCGGTTTTTTGAGTGAAAACATAAAAGTCCATTTTCTGGCTAAACTATAAGAGCTAGAGCAAAAACAATGGAAATCTGTGATCACTTTTATTTCCTACTAAAATTCGATTTTTTGAGTGAAAACATAAAAGTCCATTTTCTGGCTTAACTATAAGAGCTAGAGCAAAAGCAATGAAAATCTGTGATCACTTTTATTTCATAGTAAAATTCGATTTTTTGAGTGAAAACATAAAAGTCCATTTTCTGGCTTAACTATAAGAGCTAGAACAAAAACAATGAAAATTTGTGATCACTTTTATTTCCTACCAAAACTCGATTTTTTGAGTGAAAACATAAAAGTCCATTTTCTGGTTTAACTATAAGAGCTAGAGCAAAAACAATGAAAATCTGTGATCACTTTTATTTCCTACCAAAACTCGATTTTTTGAGTGAAAACATAAAAGTCCATTTTCTGGCTAAACTATAAGAGCTAGAGCAAAAACAATGAAAATCTGTGATCACTTTTATTTCCTACCAAAACTCGATTTTTTGAGTGAAAACATAAAAGCCCATTTTCTGGCTAAACTATAAGAGCTAGAGAAAAAACAATGAAAATCTGTGATCACTTTTATTTCCTACTAAAATTCGTTTTTTTGAGTGAAAACATAAAGTCCATTTTCTGGCTAACTATGAGAGCTAGAGCAAAAACAATTAAAATCTGTGGTCACTTTTATTTCCTACTAAAATTCGGTTTTTTGAGTGAAAACATAAAAGTCCATTTTCTGGCTAAACTATAAGAGCTAGAGCAAAAACAATTAAAATCTGTGATCACTTTTATTTCCTACTAAAATTCGATTTTTTGAGTGAAAACATAAAAGTCCATTTTCTGGCTTAACTATAAGAGCTAGAGCAAAAACAATGAAAATATGTGATCACTTTTATTTCATAGTAAAATTCGATTTTTTTGAGTGAAAACATAAAAGTCCATTTTCTGGCTTAACTATAAGAGCTAGAACAAAAACAATGAAAATTTGTGATCACTTTTATTTCCTACCAAAACTCGATTTTTTGAGTGAAAACATAAAAGTCCATTTTCTGGCTAAACTATAAGAGCTAGAGCAAAAACAATGAAAATCTGTGATCACTTTATTTCCTACCAAAACTCGATTTTTTGAGTGAAAACATAAAAGCCCATTTTCTGGCTAAACTATAAGAGCTAGAGAAAAAACAATGAAAATCTGTGATCACTTTTATTTCCTACTAAAATTCGTTTTTTTGAGTGAAAACATAAAAGTCCATTTTCTGGCTTAACTATAAGAGCTAGAGCAAAAACAATGGAAATCTATGATCACTTTTATTTCCTACCAAAAATTCGGTTTTTTGAGTGAAAACATAAAAGTCGATTTTCTGGCTAAACTATAAGAGCTAGAGCAAAAACAATGGAAATCTGTGATCACTTTTATTTCCTACTAAAATTATATTTTTTGAGTGAAAACATAAAAGTCCATTTTCTGGCTTAACTATAAGAGCTAGAGCAAAAACGATGAAAATCTGTGATCACTTTTATTTCCTACTAAAATTCGGTTTTTTGAGTGAAAACATAAAAGTCCATTTTCTGGCTAAACTATGAGAGCTAGAGCAAAAACAATTAAAATCTGTGGTCACTTTTATTTCCTACTAAAATTCGGTTTTTTGAGTGAAAACATAAAAGTCCATTTTCTGGCTAAACTATAAGAGCTAGAGCAAAAACAATTAAAATCTGTGATCACTTTTATTTCCTACTAAAATTCGATTTTTTGAGTGAAAACATAAAAGTCCATTTTCTGGCTTAACTATAAGAGCTAGAGCAAAAACAATGAAAATATGTGATCACTTTTATTTCATAGTAAAATTCGATTTTTTGAGTGAAAACATAAAAGTCCATTTTCTGGCTTAACTATAAGAGCTAGAACAAAAACAATGAAAATTTGTGATCACTTTTATTTCCTACCAAAACTCGATTTTTTGAGTGAAAACATAAAAGTCCATTTTCTGGTTTAACTATAAGAGCTAGAGCAAAAACAATGAAAATCTGTGATCACTTTTATTTCCTACCAACACTCGATTTTTTGAGTGTACTTCATTCGATATAAAGTACTTTATTCGATATAAAAAGTATGAGTTTATGGGAAATTTAGATTTATATGACTAATTCACTATATCAGATTAATTTGAGGCATGAGGATGTATTACTGTACTAAAGTGTTTTCATTAATGAGAAACTTTAATGACCATTTATTCAAAAAAATTGTTTTATTATGGTAATAAGTACTATAATTTTCAAATTTTTAATAACAATTAATTCAGATAATATGAAGACTTAATTCTATATTAATTCTTTCAAATTTAAAGCAAGCTTTTAAGGTCTTTTCTTTAAAATGTAAATATACATATTATCATGGACTGTATTATATCTCTTCATGGTAGAGTACAGTGTACAGTATCATGATGACCATGGACGTTATGTCACACTGAAAAGAGTCATAGTATCCATGGACGTTATAACACTTTCAAAAGAGTCATAATATCCATGGAATTTGTTTGACTTTTTAAACAATGTATTGGACAATTTTTTTAGGATTTAAGAAAGTGGCACTCTTATCCCGGATAAAATTACTCGTAACTGTGATGTATGTTGTATTTCGTATTCATTAAAAAGTGTCCTGGATAGGCTGTCTTCAGCCAAGCACAGAGGTATTAATCTCCGGTGTATTTCGAAAACAGGCTGGACTAGTGGACTATTTGTAATAGATGGCTTGTCATAATGTTCCTGGATGTTATGTCACATCAAAATGAGTCATAGTGTCTCTAAAAGAATTGTTATGGTGAAAGTATAACAACCCTTTACTGTTGTAGTGGTGTATTTTGAATAAATGAGCTATTTATAATCCATCGACTTTAAGCCACTTTTCTTATGAATAAAGTGAAACTTTTAAAAGTGCCATAATGTCTATGGACACTATGACACTGTTTAGCGCATCATAACGTCCATGTACATTATGACACACCACCTTTGTAAACCATGGACTTTATGGAACTCTTCTTAGGGACATTGTGACACTTATGGATGTATCATGACGTCGATGAACACTGTTTGGTGTGTCATAAAGTCCATGGACACCACTTCTTTACATCGACTATGCTCATACGTTATCGACTATGCTCAGACGTTATGACACACTAAATTGAGTCATAATGGACAGGGACGTTATAATGTCCATGGACACTATAACACACTAAATTGAGTCATAATGTCCAGGGACGTTATGACAATTTCAAAAGTGTAACAATGTCCATGAGCAATGTGACATAAAGTCCATGTATTTCAAAGAGTACATTTATGAAAAAAGGTTAAATTTAGCGAAGCCGGTATTTGAAATACCCCAGAGTTTAAAACCCATGCGCCCGGCCGAAGGCCGTCTATTCAAGACACTTTTTAAGATGTCCAAAATGCAACCTACACCAAATTTAGGAACAATTCTTTACGGGATAAGAGTGTCCCTTTCTTAAATTCTAAACAAATTTTCCAATACATTTCTGTTTATGGTGTGTCATAAGGTCTATGGACAGATACTGGACATTATGACACGCCATACAAAAATCACCGTTATATCCATATCAATATCGATATATGATAATAAAATTCAGCATAAATCTAAAAAAAATTGTAATTGTGTCTTAACTACAGAAGGTTTGATTCAAAATTTCGAAGTCTTTCTTTTTTCAACATATACATACAACTTAATTGAACTGTAACAATTCTGAGGTTTATTGAAGCAAAATAAGTACATTTTGATATTTACCTATCAGATTTCAAGTTGTTATTAACTATGAATTACTCTCCATTGGTATTGTCTAGTTTTCTTGTTTTAAAAAGTAAATAATTAATTTCATAATTTTCATATATAACTATAGCACTCAATAGTAAATTTGATTTTACACCCATTAATTCTTGTAATTATCGATTTTATCACCACTTCAGTTAGTAATTGCCATTGTGAGGTTAATGAAATTGAAATGTATTTTTTACAACTTGCTTTTATAACTACTTTTATTTATACTGTTTTTAAACAAACAACAAACATTATCATCAGCAATACTAAAAGGTAACACTCTTTTTCAGTTCCTCTTTTAAACATTTATTTATTATATTTACACCAAAGTAGTAAATTTCCATTAAATGTGAATTTTTGCGCAAGTTTTTGAATAAAAGTTTCTTTTGCACTGCTATACTAGAGAAAAAGTAAGAAAACGGAAACAAAAAACATCTATATTGCTACAATTTAACGGAAAACTAAAGTGCACTACAGAATGTTAAAATGGCAATCACCTGATAGCAGCACCTCTTGCACCATCATACCAGCTCTAGCAGTTGCACCAGTATGAAAAAAACTCCATACACACTCTGATACATGGCTGCACCATTCCCTAGGTTGGTATTGTCAGTGATGTGTCTTGTAATATTGCAATCTTGTCTAACTGCTAAAGTTAAAAGTTTGCAATTTGTGGCAAAAAGAAACTATATTAGAGTGAAAAAAACTAAATAAAAGAGTTTTATAAAAACATGAACAATTTTCACTCGTTGTTTTTCTAAAAACAAATGGTGAAAAAATAGAAACAGGTAAAACCATTAGTAGTCACGAGTTCTACATTCTGTTTCTTTTCCAATTTTCTGTTGTTTAATTTTTTTACAGTTTTCTATTCTTTTATTATAATGAACCCCAAACAATGTGAAGGGAAAAGAATGGTAGCAGGGACAAAAAAAAAAAAGAATTGGAGTTGGTAAACATTTTTAATATATGAAAAATGATGGGCAAGGTGTCCGGGTAGAATTTTTTTAATAAAAAATAGAAAAAATTTAAATTAAAATACAACATCACACAGAGAAACATTGCACAAACCTACATATATACCAGTCATGGGCAAACACATACCACCATGTGTATATTTGTGTGCGTTAAGCAGCAGAGAGATGACTGCACGTTATAACAAAATGGTGGTACACTGAGAAAAGTTTTGAAATTTGTTTTCTATTGCAAATACTTTTTACGACGAGAAAAACTCATGAACTTTTGGGCATTTTAAACAAAAATGGAATAAAGGGAAAGAGTTTTTCATTTAAGAAAAGTAGTAGTATTTTTAAAAAGTAGTATTAAATAAAACTACTGAAATATCATTAAGAAAATCACGACTTTCTATTCGATTTCGAACTTTTAAGGGATATTACCGAGATATTAACTGAACTTAATTTAAAGTTCAACTAATCTATCCAAATCAATGTTTCCTTTATATTCCTTAATACGCAATAAGTCACCAATGTGTTGATCGGTTAACCTTTTAATTGCAACAACTTTACTTTTCTGTCATGTCCCCTAAGGTCATTTAAGGGTCCATGGCAAGTTTCATAATGCCTTTTCAAAAAAAATAAAGCTTTTCTACATATAATTTTATAACATACGACGCATTGTGCCTCACCGTCCATGTTTTCTATAAAAAAGAAATCATTTTCCCAATTTATATCAAACATTTTGCTAGGTGTAATAAAAGAGAAAAAATCATAAGCATAAAAAAATCCGCAACGTGATCTTGCTTCTACAAAAGCTGAACAGCAACTGATTTGATTTTGATCTCTGAGATCGTAACAAAGCAACAAACAAGTGGTCATTTTAGTAAAACACAGACACACTAATACACACAAGCTTATAGTGTAGGTGTGTCAACAAAGCGTCAGCAGAATTTCTTGGCCTATGCACGCGTGCATTAGAATTTCAGTTTTGCTCGTGACTGATATATACTCATAAACAAACATAAATTAGACAACTTCTATTACTTTCACAACTACTACTATTGCCACTTATTTTGCTATTAAGGTGCTTAGTGTTGAGTTAAGAGTCAAAAGAAAACAAAACAGAAAAATTTAAAAATGCCCCAGGGTATAATTTTATGAAAAAAAACGCATTTTTTTCTTCACCATTTATTTAATACTATTTAAAAAGTCACTCTTTATATGGTGTTTGGGTTAGAGTGTATTAAATATTTTAGTTAAAAGGTTTTCAGTGTTAAACAACATTATTTTTACTAAAAAAATATATATTATTTTATTCCAAGAAAATATTCATAATTAAAAGGATGGATATATTATGTTACCATCGCAATAGGAACAAGTAAAAGTGCTTTATTCGGTTGTGTACACTTCACCATAATGTATTAACCCATGAACGCCGAATGTGTAAAAAAATACCTAAAAATAGAGCTATTTTAGAAAAATTATAGAAAATTCTAGGAGATCGTTACAAAAATCTGCTTTTTTGGATAGATAAAATAAGAATCGAAATACTTTAAACAATGTTTTCGGTAATATTAGGCCAATTATTGGTGGAGAACTAGTGGGCCAAAGTTGAGTAATTTAAAGAAATCACTAATTTCAAAAATAAATGGATGTTTCCAAAGGCCATCAGGTGTGTAGTATTCTTGGATGTCCTCTATTAGTAAAAAAATAACTAATTGATTTGGTCCACTTTTCCAATTTACAAATACGATTTTGTGGATGTACACGTTCTAAACGTAAGAAATATTGATTTATTTATTCAAGTATTTTTTTTTTAGAAAATCATAATCAAAACAGTTTAAAGTATTAGAATATATAACTGTATGAAATATTTAGATGGTGAAAGTTGGACACAACCTAACTAACATTTTTTCACCATGAAATAATGATGCAAAATATGTTCTTTTATACTGATGATGATTACCACATTTATCTTAAATATGTTGAAAGAATGTTAGTAATAAGTTTATAGGCGTTTTCTGATCCTGCAGTTAGAGGTGGATTCCGGAACTCACCTACTTTCGGATTATAACTAGTCACAGAATTCAAAAATTTCCTAGACTTCCTCTTCAATAACATTAATATCCTCTGCATTATAGTGGTGTAGGGTATAAAAAGGAGATTCTATATTATCGCCAACGACCAAGATACAATATTAGATCTCATAAATACACCCAATCTTAGACCTATCAGTAATTTCATTAGTTCTTTAAGTTTTACCGGACATTGTAAATAATATTCTCTAACAGTATCAGCCGTATATGACGAGCAATAACAATCTATCTGGGGTTAAATTAAAACATTGAAATGTCGAAGAATTTTACGAAATTATTAGATAATTCATAACGAAATTATTTGAAATCTCATATCAATTAACTCATTAATGCCCACGGCGATCTACGTAAGGTAGAAATGTGAAATTTGGATATGACAGTTTACTTGTGTATATGAACCGATTTAAGTGAGCATTACCCACGATTTTTTTAAAAACTGCCTTCATAGAAGTTATTGACATTCTAAAAATTTATTCCTCGAAAAATATGAGTTTTTGCAGGTTTACAGAAAAGTTACTTCACAAAATAACCCAAAATTACAATCCTATAGGCAAAAAATTACTCAAATTCGATTTCTAATCGTTAAGAACATGTTAAGTAAACTTATCCATTAGAAAAAGTAACTTTGCATTTTCCACTTCAAATTAATTTGCGTTACGTATATGTAACTGTGGGCACTAATGAGTTAATAGTACTCCAAATAGTTATCAATACATATTAACTTAAAATTAATAAATTATTTCACAAGAGATTTAGCAAAAGTATAAAAATACAGCCCCATACGCTTGGCACATAGAAGTGAAGGAACACACTATACGTATACGTAATTTTAAATAATTATACACGGGCAAAAGTACTTATTCGCCACAGTAAACAATGTTGTAAATTTAATTTTTATACCCACCATTAACAAATATGGGGGTAAATTGATTTTGGCATTATATTTACACCATATCGAAATATTGGTAATAGACTCACAAAAGTATTCTGGGTTCTTATTAAATTCGAAGACCATCTAGCTAATTCCGTCCGTCCGTCCATCTGTCTCTTGAAATCACGATAGGAGTTAGACAGTTGAAGTTATGGATAATTATTATTGATAAGGTTTGTTTGGTATTGAAAATGAGCAATAATGGTCCATAATTTCGCCTAGCCTCCATACAAGGTGCTCCCAGAAAAACTGCTTTAAAAGTCATAACAGTTTTTAAAATACGAGTATTGCGGTGAAATTCGACACAAATATGTTGAGCGCTACGTGGAATAGTATTCCAAAGACGTTATGATTTTGTTAAGAACTGCCAGTCAGATGTTAGTATATATCTGTGGCAAAAATGAAAAAGTCGGTCAGATGTTAGTACATATCATATAATGGAAAAATCATGTTCTTTAAAATCTCAAATCTATATAGTGTCAATTTTCCCCAAAGATCTAATCAGAATTTTTGAAAATATCGAAATGTTTACATTTATTTTACCAAAATTTTGTATGAAATTTAAAACTTTAAAACAACTTGCGAACTTTTGCCTTTTTACCACAGATATGTATATCTTAAAATAACTGAATTTTTGGATCTTAAAAAATCTCCTACATTAATATCATGATTGTAGTTGTTATGAAAGTAAAAAAATTAAATTATTGAGAATAATTTTTTTCTTAAAATGTATAAAAATTTGTACAGCCAAATAACTTTTTTAAGACACTGTGTTTAGTTAAAACATTTTTTTGGTTCAGGCTAAATTCTTGAATGGAAACATTAGCTCAAACTTTATTAATATTTTTTTATTCTAAAGATTTCTTTATAAAAAAATGAAATACAAAACATGATAAAAATTTTAAGTGTCAAATATATGTATATGAATACTAAATCTCTTTTATGAAAAAGACATATGTAAAATTAGTTATGCCAACAAAATCTATTTCAAAAATCAAATACATTTTATATAAAATACTTTAGTGAAAAATATAAAAAAACAACATTTAAATGACCAAATTCCTTTAAATCTCTGCATACATAAACTGATGCGATAAAAATTTATAAATTAAAATAATTTCATTTTTATCCATACTGTTTTTTTTTTGTTTTTAACATACATATTGTTATTGTTAAAAAAAAAAAAAAAACAAAAAAAAATGAAGTTGTTGTTGGTATAATTCCTGAAGCTCTATTTGTTGTTATAGTTGTTGCCATTTTAATCTCTGTACCGCAATCAGTGCAACTGAAAAGCCACAAAACGCATTACAACTTGTGACATATCATCAGATAGTTATTTATCACAATATATATATCGTCAACATTTATTTGCAAAAATATGTATATGCAATATAATTTTTTGTTTTTTTCGTTTAACTATACATATTATTTAATTCTTTTTGTTTGTTGCTAGTAACAATTTAAATGTACATTTATATAGATGCAGTTGCTTGTGTATTTGTTTTTATTATATGTCTGAACGATTTTACTCTGACATGTCAACGTGATGGTGTTTGTCATGACATGAATGCCTAACAGATGAATAAGATGTAAATGGTAAATATAATGCTGGTAAAACAAAGATACACACATACACACCCAAGTCCGCAAACAATAATTTTATTTAACTTTAGTTTATAAATGTTTGTTAAAAACAACATTAAGCGGTTAATATCAACATTAAATTACAAATATATTAATGCGATTGTGTATGCATTTTTTTGGTCCATTCTTTATGTAGGTATGGATGTATGTCTTTAATACTTAATTATAGTTTTTAAATTCAAATTTGATTTTTATTTAAATTCTTATTAAGAAATTTATTAGTCATATTTTATTACTTTTTATACCCACCATAAAAAAGAGAGGGTATATGGTTTTTGTCATTCCGTTTATAACACATCGAAACATTTGTGATAGCACCACAAAAGTATATATATTCTAGGTCCTTATTAAATTCTAAGACGATCTAGCCATGTCCGTCCATCTGTCTGTTAAACACATGAACGGAAAGAGATGGATGGTTAAAATTTTACGCAAATATTCCCTATAGGTAAGGTTTGTATGGAATTGAAAATGGGCAATATTTGTCCACGTTTTAGCATAGCCCCCATACAAGTGGTCCCCGAAAAACTGCTTTAACAGTCATAAAGGCATAACGGGATAAATAAGATTCATATGAGCAAGAGTCTCTCTACCACATTTTATGAATATTGGTCTATAATTTACCACTTCAGAAAATTACTTTAACGCTCATTACTGGCAGGCATGGGGGTTAATGACTACATTTTCAATTACAATTACATTTGAAGTAATTGTAATTGAAGATTGGCCAATTACAATTACTGGTAATTGTAATTGAAGTTTCGCCAATTACTCGTAATTGTAAGTTTTGTTCCTTACAATTACATGTAATTTTGTAATTAGTAATACCTAAATTACAATTACAAGTAATTGTAATTGGCAAAACTTCAATTACAATTACAAGTAACTCTAATTCGTTATTGATCAATTACACATTAGAAGTAATTGTAATTGGAAAAACTTCAATTACAATTACAAATAATTGTAATTGGTTATTTCTCAATTACACATTACAAACAATTGTAATTGACCATGTAGTGAATTGCTTTGTGTAATCATTATCCCCCATGCCTGATTACTGGCTAAAAACACGAGTATAGCGATGAAATTCGACATAAGTAAGTTTTCTACGAGCTTAAACCTCTGTACCATATTGTATGAGGATCGGTCCATAATTAACCCTACCCCCTATATGAAGTCCTCTTCAGAAAATGACTTTAACATTTATTACTGGATAAAAACGAGCATAGCGAAAAATCTGTCAAAAATTACTTTTACGAGCATTATTGACTTAAAAATACGAGTATAGCTGTGGAACTCAACACAAATAAAATTAAACAAGCTAAAATCTATTTGCCGAATTTTATGAGTATCGGTCCATAATTGACCCTACTCTCCATATATGGCCCATTTTAGAAAATTACTTTAATACTTATTACTGGTATAAAAGTGCGAGTATACATATGTTCATTCTTAAGAATTTCTTGTACACAGAGAGAAAAAAATATACACGCCTGGTACCAAATTGACATCAAATTGTTCAATAACATCCGTTGTCAAGTATACACATACATAATACAACATGTAATGTTGACCACGCAACGTTGTCAACATTGCAATAATTCGTTGTCGCAATCTAAATTTTATGCTCAACCATTGTCTAAAAGTTTACAAACGTGGTAAGCTCACTATCGACAACCGATTTAGAGCTTACCACATAATTAAAATTCAATATGGGAGGCTAATCATACTTAAAAACCAATCATCAGAGAAAATCATAATTCCTAGAATGATCAACTGATATTCCACTTTTGTCTTTAGGAGAGTAGTATATACATGTATATACAAGTCATTTCAAAAAAGCTAAATCCTTACACCCAATTTATCGAATGAAATATGATTTCCTGCGTTATCAATGAAGGCTATTTTAATCTACGAAGAAATAAATATTTGAAGATAATATAATTTCAATCGTGATGATTTTCCATGCAAAATTGCAGCAAAGCTGTTTATGAAATTTGCCTTAAGGAACAAACTGTAATGAATTTTGTTCAAACAAAATTTGTATGCTTTAGATTTCCATTAAATTTACTGTACATTTTTCTACTTCACAAGTTTTGTCTGCACTTTTTTTCTTCGTTTTTGATCTTTTATTATATGTATAAATTTTTTCTCACTTTTTGTTAAACTTTTAATACTTTACATGACCAAAACATGTAAAGATTTTTTTTTAAGTTTTTGTGCATCTTAAAAAATAGTTCCTTAAAGGCATTTAAAAAACGGAACTAAAGGAATACACACACACTTATAGTCAATTAAAGCAGAATATATGACACGCTACAATTGGTAATAAAACAAGAATATTAAGGAAATTTGGTAAAATATTATATTTAGTAAACATGCGCCAAAGTTTTAATTAAACTACTACAAGATTGGTTTGCATATCACGAAGGGAAAAAATTTAGATCTGTATGTGTTATTTCCTGGTTACAAACACATACCAAAACCTAATAGAATTCTCGCAACTAATGGCTAAATAGAAAATATACAGCTAAAAGAATAAAAAAATTTAAATTGTATGTACTAAACTGTAAAAAGCAGTGAAACTGCAAAAGAAAATTGCTCAAATGACATTGAAAAATGTAAAAATTATGCAGAATATACTGCAGATTATAAAAAAAAATAAGAAAAATTGCAATGTCGTAGTAAAAGTTTTGTACTTTAACAATTTTTTCCACTTCCTTTTTTTATTTATTTATATCCTTAAAATGTTTCCATATAAAAAACATACACACTCATACCAATAACCCACATATGGTAGAATGATATTATAAGTTTGGCAACGATGAAATATAAAGTTAGCAAAAATAAACCATGAAAAAAATTTTAACTCAAACGAATCCGTTTTAGAAATTTAATTTCAAACTTAAATAAAACATTTACTCTGGCATAAGTTTGCATATGTGTGTGTGTGTATGTATGTGTCTAGGGACGGATATTAATATTTAAGTTTAAAAAGGATTAAATGTTTTGGCGTCTACTGTGGTATTCAGAAGATGAATTCGAAAAAAATTCTTTGAGATTATTGTAACTTCATGGAAACTATTAGGCTAATCGAAAAATTTTTTATTAAGTGGCTTGTGGGAAAAATATTAACGTATTTAGTTTTGAAATCGAAGCTTTTAGAAACTGTTAAGTGCTTCAAATTTAATAAATTTTTAGTATTTTAGTTAATCTTGAAAATTTCTTAGTTTTACATTTTTAAATCTTTATTCATGATTTTAGATTTAAAATTTGTTTTAAGTTTTCTATTTCCACTATTTTATAAATTAAAACTTTTCAAGTAAATACCAGTATGATTTTAAGTGTTGACAACATGTTTTCTTGCTATTTGAAGTCATGTGTTACTAATATATTTACATTAGGGTGGTCCAAAAAAATATTTAATATTTTTTTCAACAAAATATTAATTTTTAAAAACAAAATATTTTTGTTCAATTTTTTAACCGTGAGCGTATGAGTAAGTTACATACATATAAATTGTATAGAACTTGTTTATGTCAAATTTCATCGATATACTCGTATTTTTAAATAAGGAAAACTCTTATGTTAATCTCACGGTGGTCTTTTTCATCCACTGGGTGAGCAGAAATATAACCACTCACCACCGCCCCTTTGTGTATCTTACACGTAGGTTGCAATTTACGTATATGGATGCCGGTCCATTATAAGCGCATTTTGCTCAAGTGCTTGAGCTATCTAATCTCTTGTCATAGTAGTCCCGTTGAGGAAAAACTGGTGTCATTAGCAAGCTCAATCTAAACCCGACAAAGGAAAAACCTTATATGTCACTCAACTACACTACTGAGGTGGCTCTGTTGATTCGGCAACAGCACCTAGGGGACGAAATTGGTAGCCCGAAACACGGATCATTTTAATAGACAAGCCTTATTTCAGTGGCCACAAAGATCCACTGTGATAAGTTGAGCATGTTTTAGTGTAAACTCTAACACATTCAACCACAGCCACTACGTGGATCCCGAAGGAACTTCAACCAACTGATCAGCCAGGACAAGTTCTGTGGGCAACTGGACACCCGTGGTACCAGATGATGTGGTGCTCTGCTTAGACCTCTTTTTAATTCATGCAAGGACTAGACCAGGCAGGGAATTGTACACACCAGTTTATAGACCCGGCAGTCTAGGTGTATTGGTAAAACCTCTTTTCCCCCGGATTGCAATACACAATGACGCGGTCTATCATCAAGGAAGCATGGGGGGGGCCTTTTATAGAGGCAAGAGTCAGTTATAGATCAATCGTCATTAAATTTGGAATGAAGAATTATGTTTCTATCTATAAACTTCTTTATATCGATTTTCAACCGATTTTGACTATTAACTATGGACCGATCTATATACAATTTGGTGGAAAGAGTTTGGCTCGCGATAAACTTACTTGTGCCAAATTTTATAGCTCGTACTTTTTATCCAATAATGAGCGTTAAAGTTCATCGCTATACTCGAATTTTTAGGCCAGTAATGAGTGTTAAAGTCATTTTCTGAAGGGTATCTTAAATGGGGGGTAGGATCAATTATAGACCGATCCTCAAAAAATTTGGTAGAAACATTTTTCCTCCTATGAAACCTTTTATACCAAATTTCATCGCTATACTTGTACTTCTAAAACATTTGTGCCCGTTAAAGCAGTTTTTGGGGGTCCTCTTATATGGGGCTATCCTAAAACGTGGACCGATATTGCCCATTTTTCAACTGTCTAGCTCCTCCCGTCATGATTCATGATTTCAACAGACAGACAGACAGACGAACGGACATGGCTTGATCGTCTTACAATTTAATAAGGACCCAGAATATATATACATACTTTTGTGGGTCTATGATCATTATTTCGCTAAGTTAACTACGGAATGACAAAATCGATATACCCTCCATCTTTTTTGATGTTGGGTATAAAAATTACCTTTTTAGCTTATGATCCTGGTAATCATAACTTGATACAGAGAAGACTTAGAAACGATTGATTTAGAACCTACCTAATATATATGAGTACATGAGTAAAAATAAGTATGTATGTATACATATATGTATGATGTTTGTATTTTATATTTATCTTTAACACTTGTTAATTGTCTGAGTGATGAGAAATGTTTTAAAAGTAACGTGTTAACATCTTGGATTGTTCTACAAATAGTAAACATATGTATAAATAAATAAAAGAAATAAATAAGAACTAAATAATTGTAAGAAAAAAAAATAGATGTACATAGACTTTTAAATTAAAAATAACTTGACAATTAGCTGAGTTAAAAGAAAAGTGGAAGCAACATCTGAATAAAATAATTTAACTAAAGAAATTTTACATATAAAGTTATAAATTGTATATGTTTTACGTGTTTTTTTGACTTTACCTCAATTTATTTCAAAAGTAAATAACAAATATTCTATATTCGTTATACTTAAGATCCCAAACAAATCAAATTCATTTGTTCATATGACAAAAAAATCTAAATAAAATAAAAAGGTTCATTGAAGTGAAATTGTAAAATGAACTTAAACCCACAATTTTCCTACCAACAAATTGTCAACCATTACACCTGATAGAAGAAAAGCAAAAGAGAAAAAAATAAAAGGGTAATTGTATAATTTGTAGTTGCCATCAAATACACTCTACAAACTTTGCCGAAGATTTTGTTGTCTTAATAGAGTATCTTAAAAAGTGGTGTTATAGAGATGAACTAAAAAAGTTTTCTTAATTTAATACAATTTTTTATTCTTAATAAAAATCTTCACTTAATAATTTATTCAATATTTTTCTTATTCTTTAGGGTTTTAATAATATATAACAAAACACTTCTTTTCAGCACAACCTATTACAATGTAAACCACGTACAACATATGAATAAGTAGTCAATTTGTAATGTTGACTTTTAAGGAAATTGAAACATCAATAAAATGCGGCTCAGTTAGAGGTTTTTGGGTAAATACAAATTTGCAAGTGCATTCATTGCTAATGATAGAGTTTCATTTTGCCACAGAAATCTTTACATTATCACATACAAACACATAACATGAACTCAACACGATTCAATGTTAAGGAAATGCATACAATTTATTTAGGATATATACAAACGGAAAATAATTTGTTGAAGTGCAGATGTCAAAGGCCTTTAAAATTTATTTATTTAAGTTATTTAAATTACTTAAAAAACTTATTCCCAATGGTTGTAACGAAATGGCTTCATAGGTATTGTGATAAAAGTAAAGATTACTGATAAATTAAGAGCGCAGTATACTTATAGTGTTAAGAATAGGCAATTGTTTAAAGTTTTAATGCAATAACTTAATATATAATTTCATAAGTATTATTATTATCATTAAATTACTCTATATTTTCGTAAAAAAACTTAATTCAAATTTCACTTTTATTAGGTGTTTTAAACATATTACTCCCACACATGTATACAAACACCCACCTGTTTTGCTAACAAAAAAAAAAAAAAAAAAATCATTGTGGTACGAATTAAAAATGTGTGAACATACACATTTTGTTTAATTAAGGAACTCATATAATGGGGAATACAATTAAGGTAAAATTAATTTACATATTGAATAATTATATAAATACAGGATTCATTAAAAAAACACAAAATAAATTGAATTAATAATTGTTAATGTAAAAACATATGCATGTTTGTAGATAAACAGTATATAGATATATAATTCATACATAATTCTTTTTAGTATATAGCATTTTTCTGATTTTATATCATAAATCAGAGCAGCAGAGTGTTAATTTTACAGTTTTGATAATAATCAGATGTTGCTGGATTTAAGCTCCTTTAAAAAAATCTGATTTTAATTTATAAATTACTTTAAATGTTGTGATTAAGGTAAAATTCGAAATAATTTCTCTGCTATAAGAAATAAATCACAACTTATAAGTCTCATATTTGCAGAAGTCTATTATGGAACATCCCTTATGACTGACTATATTTATACCCTACATTACGTTTGAATATGTGCTGATATTTGTGACGCATAATAATAATGAACCTATACCCATCATAAAAAAAAATTGTCCGTCCATTTTCGTAATCAAACCTATTTTCTTCAACAGAAATCAGTCCCTTATTTATCCTTGCTCTCAACAACTAGACCCTCAAACTACACTTTGAAACTCACAGTAATGTCAAATATACTAGTATTTCTACGAAAATCGGAACAACATAGTTTTATGTAAGCCAAATTTCGGACTCATTTTACCTTAGCTCCCATACAATGGCCCCTCAGAAATGGCCTGAACGTCTCTATTTTCCATCCACTAGTATTACATAACTAACCGTTAGTACCAGTATCAAATGCCACAAATATTTTGAAACCATCTCGATTCAAATTCTTTTAATCATTCCTAATCATGCATTCAAATTCAAAGCAGCCAAAAATATAGTTTTTGCAGACCAGTGTAAATTGTTTAATTAAAAATTAAGTCATACATACTTTAAATATACATATAACTGATGAGAACTAGGCACGACTTAACTATACTTTCTTACTTGTTTCATATTGTATAAAAATAAAAAAAACTTAATTCAAATTTAGGAACATATACCAAAAAATTATCAACATACACGACGTATGAGTAATTTTTATATATACCATTGAAATACAAAATTTACTACTCATACGTACACATGTATAATCTAAATTTAATTGTGATCGTTTTGTTTCTGATATAATAAAGTAGTTTTGCTTATATATTGATTATTGACCGAATTTACGGATTTTAAATATAAAACTTTTTTTAATATAAAACTCGAAAGCATCAATAGTCTAGATTCTAGACTATAGTCCATTCTATAGTCAATAGAATGGTCTATAGTTTAGACTATAGAATCTATAGTCTAGACTATAGTCCATTCTATAGTCTATAGAATGGTCTATAGTTTAGATTATAGAATGGACTATAGTCTAGATTATAGATTGACTATAGTCTAGACTATGGAATGGACTCTAATATAGACTATAGAATGGACAATACTACAGACTATAGATTGGACTATAGTACAGACTATAGTATTAACTTTAGTACAGACTATAGAATGGACTACAGTGTAGATTATAGAATGGACTATACTAACAATAATATACTAACTATTGAATGGACTACAGTCCAGATTATAGAATGTAATATGTCAGACTGGACTATAGTCTAGACAATAGTTAAACTATAGAACGGACTATAGTGTAGACTTTAGTACAGACTATAGAAGAGACTGTAGTCTATACTATAGAATGGTTTTTAGATTGGACTGTTGTCTAGTGACTATAATCTAGACTATAATTTGGACTATAGTACATACTACAGAATGGACTATATTCCAGACTATAGAATAGACTATAGTCCAGGCTATAGTACAGACTATAGTTTAGACTATAGAATGGAATATAGTCAATACAACAAAAGACAATAATATAAATTATTCATGATTTAGATCCCGCAGATATTTGATTTAATTCAGAATATTGATTTCAAGATACATACGATAGACGGAAAGCACTAAATCGCCTTTGCTACCCTTCGATGAAGATAATATGAACAATAAAGTTTATGTACACACTTTTTCATTACATAGGCAAAATATCGTTATATTAGTCCGTTTCGAATCTTATATGTAAACAACCTGGAGTCCATGGTCAAGTTGGACAAACTAATGTGCTATTGATGTATTACAGAATTTGATTCGAGGAGATGGTGAACTATAGTCCAAGGAAATATTGAAATCATTCCTCGGGAGTAAAATACATATTTCTGCATAGGTTTTGATTAGTTTAATTTTTATATTTTTCCCTTTTCAACGTACATTTAAAAAAAAAACTTATGGAAATTTGCTGTACATATCAACAATGTTTTTCAATTTAATCATAAAATTGTATTCCATTTTAATAAAATGTTACTCTTCGTAAAATTAGGCGTTGGATACTGGCTACAAAAATATTGTTTCCAAATAGATATTTTAAATTGTAAACAATAAATAAACATTATACATTTTTTAACATTGCAAAAACAAACACCTACCAACAAAATATGCGCCTGTGTTTGTCTGTGCTAAAATTTCCTGTGGAAAAACAGAAAAAAAAAATAAAAATAAATAAATTTCATCTGTCACTCAGACACTCAGTCATTTCAAAACCATTTATTTTACATATGACATTATTCTCAGGCCGTATTTTTCTTGGCTATTTTGTTTTTGTTGTCAACCGTTCTGACATTCACTTTTGCTTTATTTCATTCTACTATTCTACGGTTCTATTTTTTATATTCTTTTTTGTGGTGCATTGTAGCAAATTTTTCCACAAATACAAGTGTGTATACGTATACAAATGCAGACATCTATACATAAATACTAACACAAGCATAAATATTCTTTCATGTAACCATAAGTCTAGCGTGTGTGTCTATAGGTTTGAGTGCGTATGTAGTAGGGTGGTCCAAAAGGTTAGTCTAATATTTACGAATTGGCTCAAAGGACAAAAGGTCCCGTTTGGGGCCATATGGAATAAATGCTATATTTTTTTCAAACAATTTTTTATACCCTTCACATTAGTGTATATGTGTGTGTATATAAGTTTGTCATTCCGTTTGTAATTTCCACTATACATACATATATGTAATTTTCCGACCCTATATAAATGTATATGGATTCCCCATATTGATTGAGAGCGAAATCGATGAAGCTACATCATTCTGTCTGTTGAAATAAATTTTTCTGAAGATCCCATATAGTTTCAGGAACTAAATTTTCAATTTGTATTAATGTATTAATTGTCAAAAAAAAAAAATGTCATTGCATGCAAACGTTGCTCCATCAAAATGATCTAGTTATTCAGCTCACCAAATATTTGTAAAAGGACGAAAAATTATGAGAAACATACAATTAGATTGTATTAAGCTTTTATTTTTATTAGGTATAATCGAAACTTTTGTTTTGGGGCCACCCCAATGTAGACAGGAATGCATATGTGGGTGTATTGGACGAATAAATAAGTGACCCCAGCTATATGAAATGCTTGACTTTTTTGACATTTGTAGCATTTATAGTTCAATGGAGATCAAGAGATGTTCGTTCATTCAAATTTGTTTTACAGTCAGCAATCGTTATAACTGATGGCTGTTAGTTGAATGTGTACGAGAGAGTGATAAAGAAGGTGGCAAAAGGGGTCAGAGAGGGAAAGTAAGAAATTTTAGTTTATTGTTGTTATTTTACCATTATATCAGCTTCTCTTGCACAACGTTGTTGTTGTCTATCAAGTGCGTTTTTATTTGGATTATTTTTTCCATACATAACTTCACTCATTCATTCATTCCTACAAACATGCAAAATTTACATGAGTATCCATTTCATATTGTTATAACTTGTGATATTTTATTTTTGGGAATAAATGTTGTCATACAGTTTTTGTTTCCATTTATTTTAATTTAAAAACACACCTGAATATACAGATTTTATTTATTCATGCGTGGGATGTTAGTTAGAATACGGAAATGAAAACAAAAAAATTAATTTATATGGCCAGAATTTTGGTCAGTAATACTATGTACCCTATAATAGGATTATCACACATATTTTTTTAAAATTATTTTTAAACTTATATTTTTTTTCATTTAAGCATTCAAATGCCACACTAGCTAAAATTTTTACACAACCCTCGTATGTATTTACACATACATAGGGACATATGTGGTTACTGGTATATAGGACGAGAGACGAGGAAAAAGGCAGAAAGCAGAGAAGGGGAGGGAGGACGCAGGGGGAAAGGAAAGGGCAGGGGGGGGGACCAGAGGAAAAAGGAAAAAAAGCAAAAACAAGAGAAGAGGGCAGAAAGAGAACAGGGGGGGGACAAGGGAAACAAGGCAAACACAAAGAGGGAGGGGGGGGGGAAAAAGAAAGAAAAGAGAGCGAGCGAGCGAGCGAGCGAGCGAGCGAGCGAGCGAGCGAGCGAGCGAGCGAGCGAGCGAGCGAGCGAGCGAGCGAGCGAGCGAGCGAGCGAGCGAGCGAGAGCGAGCGAGCGAGCGAGCGAGCGAGCGAGCGAGCGAGCGAGCGAGGCGAGCGAGCGAGCGAGCGAGCGAGCGAGCGAGGCGAGCGAGCGAGCGAGCGAGCGAGCGAGCGAGCGAGCGAGCGAGCGAGCGATCGAGCGAGCGAGCGAGCAGCGAGCGAGCGAGCGAGCGAGCGAGTCGAGCGAGCGAGCTAGCGAGCGAGCGAGCGAGCGAGCGAGCGAGCGAGCGAGCGAGCGAGCGAGCGAGCGATGCGAGCGAGCGAGCGAGCGAGCGAGCGAGCGAGCGAGCGAGCGAGCGAGCGAGCGAGCGAGCGAGCGAGCGAGCGAGACGAGCGAGCGAGCGAGCGAGCGAGCGAGAGCGAGCGAGCGATCGAGCGAGCGAGCGAGCAGCGAGCGAGCGATCGAGCGAGCGAGCGAGCGAGAGCGACGATCTATCTATCTATCTATCTATCTAATCTAGCATCTATCTATCTATCTATCTATCTATCTATCTATCTATCCTATCATCTATCTATATATCTATCTATCTATCTATCTATTTGACTTAAATAATATTAACATTAATAAGGGTAATAGAAACATCAAATACAAAAGCCAAAATATAACATTTTTTATCTCATAAAAATTGAAGAACAAAAAAATATATCTTCAACTTTAAAAAAATTTAATTATTTTCGCTTCTTCGGATGTCTTCAAAAATAACTTCCTCAGAATATAAAAAAAACAATTAGTGCTACTTTTGAAGTGGTGATAAATTTTATTCTTTTGGAAGCACTTCGTTTTATTTTTGCTAGGACTTTAAAGACAAGTAATTTCAAAAAATACTTTGAACTTATAAATATGATAAAAAGGTGTTGTTATTATAAAATTTAGATTTCACATTTTAACATACATATATAACTTCCTTTAAACTCAATAGCACTTTAACATAAAATTAGATAAAAAATTAGAAAAATATTTTAAACCAAGAGCAAATAAATTTTTATTTAAAAATTTAATAACTTTAATATGAGTTCTTTCCCATAATACCGTTTTTTTCTCAACAAAATTTTCTTTTTGTTGCTATATCGAATACTTTTAGTTGCATTGGTCGTTTGGATTTTTTCCTTTGTTTCTTTATTTGTATGCAAGTTCGTAGGAATGTTAGTGTATGTGTTACAAACATTAACCTACAAAAACATATTTATTTTTATACTTTATTTTTTTATTTATATAAAAAATCTATTATGAAATAAGTTCTTTTTTCTTGTTGTTTTCTATTTTATTCATTTCATGGTTTAACGATTTTTTTGCGTTCATTCCATTCTATATAATTTTCTTTTTTTTTTCTCTTCTTTTATTTTATATGAAATTGTTTTTTTTTTTTATCTTATACTTATAAACTTCTACTATTTTTTTTCTTGTATTTTCTGATGTGAATTACATTTTTTGTGTTGCATTTCTTTTGGTGAATTCCCTCTATATTGGTGTTGTTTATTTTTCTTGGTCGTATGCTCTATTCTCAAATGCATTATAAATTATGTATAAAATTTCTACTTTCTGTGTTTTAATTTTTTTTCTTCCCTCTCTATCCATAGTTTCAAACGCCATACACACAAGTGTAAATTTGTGTTATTTTCTATAATATTTTTCTATATATAGTACGATTATGTGCTACCATTTTTCTGTTAAAAGAAATCATATTGTGTTTTTTTTTTAATGTCAAAGAAAATTCTTTTGAAAAGCAGAAAAAATGTAAAAATATATTAATATGCAGTTCGTTAAATTTAAAAATAATTTTAAATGAACTTTTTATATTGTGGTTTAAAATAGTTGATATAATTTGGTAGTATGAAAGTTTATACAAAAATTGTGAAACATGGGTGCTATTCTGTTAACAAGTTCTTAATAAGTAACGTTTGCAGTACATAATTAATTGGACTGGTAAATAATAAACCACAACGTGTTCGTGAGAGAAGGCTTGATTGCCTAGGAACATAGGGACGTTTTGAAAATTTTATATAACCCAAGGTTTAATAATTTAGAAACCTCTTAAACTCCACAACATTTCCATGTAAAATTTCATTTAAATTAGACTAACGGTTATTTTCCTCTTTTTTATTATCTATACCACTGTGAGCTGTATATTAATATTAATTATTTGCAAAAATCAATCATTTTAAACTGGAAGTTACATATACAAAGAATTGTTTAAATATAACACAAAATGCTTTGGATATCATAAGGGAATTTCAAATCAATAAAGAAACAATATCAATGAACCAAATAATAAATTTATAAACCAACATACATATTTATGTACATTAAGGTGGCCCTAAAATGTAATGGCCCGAAAATTAATATTTAGTTCATTCTAAGGTAGCATTTCTAAAAATTTTTGTCCTTATTTGGTCATTATTTGATGAGGTGTTTTTTTTAAGATTTTTATGATTTTTTTCATAAAAAATTTTTTCCAAAGGAAAGATATTAAATTTTGATATTATAAGAAAGGTCCTTGAGATTGTATATCCTATACCACTAAGTGTGTAGGGAATTATTCTTACCCAGTAAACATTAAAGTTTTCAGTAGTTATTTATGTATATTACTTAGTAATGACTAGGCTTTGTAGCCAATTGCCTATGCGCAATATGACATTTTCAGTTACTGTAACATTTTAAAAAGATTCAAAAATGTATTTACAAGAACTTTATCTGTCATATTAATAAGCTTCAGCAAATTCATGCAGAGGATATCCATTTCTCTGGAAACGGTTTTTAATATATTTTTTTTCAATGAATATTTTCTGTTCATGCAACATTTCTAATCATTTCTGAACTTGTACCGTTAATTCCATACACTCATATAATGAATGGGTCGTTGTCCGTCATTATGAAAATATAAATATTTTATACATTAAGGTGCCCGTGGACCACTTTTTTGAAGTAATACCTCTAAACCGATGCGTTTTAATGTACTAAATACGAGAAAAATTAATACTAATTAATGCCAGTAATTAGCGTTAGATAGATTTTAACTCGTATGTGTGTCGAATTTCATCACTTTACTCGTATTTCTAAGCCAGCAATAAGCTCTTTAAGTCATTTTATGAAGGGGAGTTTATATGGGGGTCAATTATATGCCGATTCTCATAAAAGTCAGTAAAGAGGTGTTGGCTCGTAAGAATTTCATCTCTATACTAGTACTTTTAAGTCAGTAATGAGCGTTAAAAGTAATTTTCTGAAGGGGACCTTATAGTGGGGAAGGATCAATTTTGGACGGATCCATATAAAATTTTGTAGAGAGGTTTTGGCTCGTAAAACACTTATGTCAAATTTCATCGCTCTACTCGTATTTTTAAGTCTGCAATGTTAAAGTCATTTTCTGAAGAGTACCTTATATGGAGGTTAGGGTCAATATGAACTGATCCACATAAAATTTGGTAGATAGGCTTTGGCTCATATATCAAATTTCATCGATATACTTGCATTTTTAAGCCAGTAATAAGCGCTATAGTCATTTTCCGAAGGGGACCTTATATGGGGCGGTGGTAGGGTCAATTATGGACCGATCCACATAAAATTTTGTAGAGTAATTTTGCCTCACATGTAACTTGTGTGTGTCGAATTTCATCGGTATCATTTTAATAATTTTCATGTCATTTTCTGAAGAGGACCTTATACGGGGGTAGGGTCAATTATGGACTGATCCACATAAAATATGGCAGAATAATTTTGGCTCATATGAAACTTATTTATGTCGAATTTCATGGCTATACTCGTAATTTTAAAGCAGATATGCCCATTAAAGCTGTTTTTCGGGGGTCCATTTGTACGGGGGCTGTCCGAAAACATGCCCATTTTCAACACCAAACAAACTTTACCTGTAGAAAATATTTATGGAAAATGTCAACCCTCTAGCTTATTCCGTTCGGACTCTATCGTGTTTTCAACAGACAGACGGATAGACGGACCGGTGGACGGGCATGGCTAGATCGTCATAGAATTTAATAAGGACCCAGAATATATCTATGACAAATATTTAGATATGTTACAAACGGAATGACAAATTATACCCCAATTTTTTTGAGGGCGGGTATAAAAAGTATATCGAATAGAATAATCTAATACATAATTGGATTCCTCCAAAAAGCTAAACAAACAATAATCTACCCCCTATATTGATGTAGGGTATAAAGATACATGTTCAATAGTTAAGAAATACTCTAAATAAAAAGATTTTCGATTATTTGCTTTTTTCCGATAAATTAATAAAAACATTTTTTAATTATCTAAGTATTTAAATGTATGTATATCAACTTTTTATGCTCAAGGATTATAACTTATAAATATAAACTTAACATATAATTGCATAAGTATGAATATATGTATATGTACTTAAACAAATACGTATATATGTATTTATATACATATGTATATGTATGTGTATTTATGGTTATGTACATGTTAAAGTTTCAAAATGTTGACATTTAGTAAATATTGACAAGTATGTCAAGTATATGTTCAAAGTATGTTAAACTTAAAGGGATTTTGTTAAAAACAAATAAAAGCTGTATATAAACGATTTAATGCAAGCGAGAATTGAAAAAATATAGTGTAGTTAAAAGACTTTTTTTATTTAAATTTTCTCCCTTTTAATTGCAGTTTATTTAATTAATTGTTAGCCACTTACTTTAGCATTTATTTACATATTTTAATTAAATGTTTTTTAATGTCTTCGATAAAGAATTTTTTTATACAAAAATGGTATTAGAAATGTTTATAATTTATTGAATCGCATAAAATGGGTGAACCCAATGCATCAAAGCTATGATATAGTACGGAATTGTTCTCTATATAGTTCCCTATATAGAGAAAATACACCAACAAGACTATTAGGTGAAGGTTGGTGCTATAAAATCACAAATTCATGAACTAAGAATGAAAATATCAAAAATTTATTTTTTTTGCATCTTAACTAAAAATTCCCTAAATTATTATATTAAATACTTAAATAACAATAAACAACTATATAGCAATTAATTATGTTTAAAAAAATAATAAAACAATTTTCCTATCATTTATATTTAATCTACTACTATTAAACAAGACAAAACACAAAATGTAAAAAAAAAACTAAAACAAAATGATCAATTTTGAAAAAAAAAAGTTTGTAATATTTTTCATTACTTCCACATGAAACTCATTAAGCTAATAATTGACATCCGTTTCCTTTCTTGACTTGGTTTCTTCCTCTCATACTCTATGCACATGTACTCTATACACACACTCTCACTACTCTACCATCTGTAATGCAAGTATTTTGGATACATTTTATGAATGTATAAGTATTTAACAATGTAAAGATATTTTTTGTATGTGTGTAAGTATGCAAGTTTGTTCATTTAAAAGTATATTTTTTCAATTTTTCACTAATTTTTTTTTTGCAGTTTTTCATTTTTTTTCGTCGTCTTTTTTTCGTTTTGTTGCACGCTTTCGTTCAACTCAATTTTATCCTTTTATATCGTTGAAAGTACGTGTCACGTCATCAGTCAACTTCAAGTCTTAAGTAGAACGTATGTACTACATGTACTACTACCACTACTACACATCATTCTTTCATACATACAAGACAAAACTTTATGTGTATCAAAGTTCGTTTTACATCTTTTAATTTTTTTTCTCTTTGGTATTTATTTGGAGGGTAAAATTAAAAAAATAATAAATAAAAGAAGACGAAGAAAAAAAATACCAAAATTGTAAGAGAACGTGTAAGTTTGCATATGTATGGTATGGCAACCACCACAGTTAATTATTTTACATTAAATTAAATAATGATACACTTTTGCAGACCTTCTGTCGAAACGAAGAAATTTAAACAGCAGAATTGCTTGCCAGCCAAATGAAGAGTTATGTATTTAAGTGGTATGTAAAAGTATGAAAAGAAAAAGCCGAAACGTGACATAATTTACATATTATATTACAGTCGGTTTTCACTATCAACCAACCATCCACCCACCGGTACCATCTCAGCAGCCACTACCACTAAGTTTTTTTTTTTTTTTTTGCCTTTATATTTTTGTTTAATTTTATTTTATTCTTTTTATTTCGTTAGCCTTCTTTAAGTATTTTTATTTCAATTCTATTTTTATTTTCATGTGAAAGTGTGCAACTTTTTTTTATAAACTACCACATATTCATACTGTATTATTTACGTGTATATGGGTTAAATTTTTACACAAACTCACGTCTATAAATATTACATACATACATATGTATGTGTATAGTATATAAGCTGATAAAAGAAACAACATTATTTTTTACATACACACTTGTTTTTCTTTCGATTTAATTAAAGCTTGATATAAGAAACTGCATTAAATATACATATTAGGGTAGAGAATTTTGTGAAAAAAGTTGTAATTATAATTTCATGTTGCAACGGAGTTTCTTGTGGCACATTAAAGGTATGCGAAATGGTTGCAGTTTTTATTTTATTTTTTTATAAATAATTAAGTAGTCTATATGTATAGGACTTAAGGATCTTTTAAAAGTCAAATTAAAGAAAAATAATTGGATATTGATCATGATTACTCTGCACTAGTTATGCAGCAAAAACTTTCATTACCGTGTAAGGCTAAATATTATACACAATAGCATTTTAAGTATTATTTTAAACGGTGATATCATTGGAGACAAGAAAGTACTTACAATTGCTTACAAGTAATTAGAGAAATCAGTGAATGTAAATCGTATGAAAAAACGTATACAGCATCTATATCTTCACGGAAAGTTGGCTAATGAATTAGAAAGTGTTATATACCCCATTATTAATAAGACATTACTAGACTACTTCTGTGTAATCAGGACGATATAAAGTAGTCATTAAAAAGTATGTTAATAGGTATGTGGTTACAATTGCAAGGCATCACCAAGTTTTTCTAGGTATATTATTCCCCTATTTGTAGTATATAACGCTATAGATGGTCTTTTGGACTCAGGTAGATAAAAATCTTACAATATCAAGATACATACGTTATAAACAGAGTGACTAGTTTTGCATTATCTGAAAAATTGGCAATGTTAATATACCAAAAAAAAAAAATATATATTAAAAAGTAATGTCTTACAAAGCTAATAAAACCGCTTTTCACTTTATTGGTATTTAACTCATTAATATTAACAAGGTGATGTCAGTGGAGGCAAATATTTAACACGCTCTTTTTAAAAGAGGGTTTAAATAAGGGCCTATCCTTATAAATTTTGGTATAGGGATTTACGTCGACATTGAAGTATTCAGAATCTCATCATGATATTACTGTTTATAAGTGAATTTTGATTTTCATGCCTGGTGGGGCAATTACATGGAAGCCAAGGGTAAAATGTGGCCCGATCAATACGAAAATCTACAGTATTATTTGTAAATTTTGTAGAGATACTAGAACATTTAACATAATTATGAGCTCAAAAGCCCTATTCGGGAGGTACGTTTGTATGGGGGCTAAGCGAAATAATAACTTTTTCAATAGGCTTTGCCTTTTACATACCTTCAAAAGAAGAGTATATGTATGGCAAATTTCATCAAATTATCTTGAACATGTAGCGTGCTCACAAGATTTACACGGACACACAAACGGATAGGCAGACAGACGGACACAGCTAACACGCAATATTTTTGGGTGTTACAAATATCAGCACAAATGCATAATACCCTCCCCATATAGTAGTGTAGTAAAGAAAACCAAGGACTTCGTGTATGGTTTTCAAATACAAATACAATTTTGTTTTTCACAATCAACTGAAATGCTCAAACAAACTAACAAAGTCGAAAATAAATACTTCTATATCAGATTATTACTAGACTCCTAAAAAGTAATGTAGTTGCATTGAAAAGTAAGTTGTTGAGTAAGTACTAGTCATTACCAGGTTATGCTGGTTAATTAACATATTAATATGTTACAGTTAGTTATTTATACATATGTATAGTAACAATATTTTTGAATATTTTTCTTCTTTTATTATAAACAATTTAATTTTGTTAAAAATTGTTCGTGTCCATGTACTTGAAAATTTTGACATATGTATTGTTTAAATGTATACCATGTGTAGAGCACCATTGAAATGTGAAAATTTTTACTTTCAATGGTGCTATACACTATGGTATACATTTAAACAATACATATGTCAAAATTTTCAAGTACATGGACACGAACAATTTTTAACAAAATTAAATTGTTTATAATAAAAGAAGAAAAATATTCAAAAATATTGTTACTATACATATGTATAAATAACTAACTGTAACATATTAATATGTTAATTAACCAGCATAAACCTGGTAATGACTAGTACTTACTCAACAACTACTTTTCAATGGCAACTACATTACTTTTTAGGAGTCTAGTAATAATCTGATATAGAAGTATTTATTTTCGACTTTGTTAGTTTGTTTGAGCATTTCAGTGATTGTGAAAACAAAATTGTATTTGTATTTGAAAACCATACACGAAGTCCTTGGTTTTCTTTACTACACTACTATAGTGGGGAGGGTATTATGCATTTGTGCTGATATTTGTAACACCCAAAATATTGCGTGTTAGCTGTGTCCGTCTGTCTGCCTATCCGTTTGTGTGTCCGTGTAAATCTTGTGAGCACGCTACATGTTCAAGATAATTTGATGAAATTTGCCATACATATACTCTTCTTTTGAAGGTATGTAAAAGGCAAAGCCTATTGAAAATAGTTATTATTTCGCTTAGCCCCCATACAAACGTACCTCCCGAATAGGGCTTTTGAGCTCATAATTATGTTAAATGTTCTAGTATCTCTACAAAAATTTACAAATAATACTGTAGATTTTCGTATTGATCGGGGCCACATTTTACCCTTGGCTTCCATGTAATTGCCCCACCAGGCATGAAAATCAAAATTCACTTATAAACAGTAATATCATGATGAGATTCTGAATACTTCAATGTCGACGTAAATCCCTATACCAAAATTTATAAGGATAGGCCCTTATTTAAACCCTCTTTTAAAAGAGCGTGTTAAATATTTGCCTCCACTGACATCACCTTGTTAATATTAATGAGTTAAAATACCAATAAAGTGAAAAGCGGTTTTATTAGCTTTGTAAGACATTACTTTTTAATATATATTTTTTTTTTTTTTGGTATATTAACATTGCCAAATTTTTCAGATAATGCAAAACTAGTCACTCTGTTTATAACGTATGTATCTTGATATTGTAAGATTTTATCTACCTGAGTCCAAAAGACCATCTATAGCGTTATATACTACACATAGGGGAATATATACCTAGAAAAAACTTGGTGATGCCTTGCAATTGTAACCACATACCTATTAACATACTTTTTAATGACTACTTTATATCGTCCTGATTACACAGAAGTAGTCTAGTAATGTCTTATTAATAATGGGTTATATAAAACACTTTCTAATTCATTAGCCAACTTTCCGTGAAGATATAGATGCTGTATACGTTTTTTCATACGATTTACATTTCACTGATTTCTCTAATTACTTGTAAGCAATTGTAAGTACTTTCTTGTCTCCAATGATATCACCGTTTTTAAAATAATGACTTAAAATGCTATGTGTATAATATTTAGCCTTACACGGTAATGAAAGTTTTTGCTGCATAACTAGTGCAGAGTATCATATGATCAATATCCAATTATTTTTCTTTAATTTGACTTTTAAAAGATCCCTTAAGTCCTATACATATAGACTACTTAATTATTTATAAAAAAATAAAATAAAAACTGCAACCATTTCGCATACCTTTAATGTGCCACAAAGAAACTCCGTTGCAACATGAAAATTATAATTACAACTTTTTTCACAAAATTCTCTACCCTAATATGTATATTTAATGCAGTTTCTTATATCAAGCTTTAATTAATCGAAAGAAAAACAAGTGTGTAATGATAAAAAATAATGTTGTTTCTTTTATCAGCTTATATACTATACACATACATATGTATGTATGTAAATATTTATAGACGTGAGTTTGTGTAAAAATTTAACCCATATACACGTAAATAATACAGTATGAATATGTGGTAGTTTATAAAAAAGTTGCACACTTTCACATGAAAATAAAAATAGAATTGAAATAAAATACTTAAAGAAGGCTAACGAAATAAAAGAATAAAATAAATTAAACAAAAATATAAAGGCAAAAAAAAAAAAAAAAACTTAGTGGTAGTGGCTGCTGAGATGGTACCGGTGGGTGGATGGTTGGTTGATAGTGAAAACCGACTGTAATATAATATGTAAATTATGTCACGTTTTCGGCTTTTTCTTTTCATACTTTTACATACCACTTAAATACATAACTCTTCATTTGGCTGGCAAGCAATTCTGCTGTTTAAATTTCTTCGTTTCGACAGAAGGTCTGCAAAAGTGTATCATTATTTAATTTAATGTAAAATAATTAACTGTGGTGGTTGCCATACCATACATATGCAAACTTACACGTTCTCTTACAATTTTGGTATTTTTTTTCTTCGTCTTCTTTTATTTTATTTTTTAATTTTACCCTCCAAATAAATACCAAAAGAGAAAAAAAATTAAAAGATGTAAAACGAACTTTGATACACATAAAGTTTTGTCTTGTATGTATGAAAGAATGATGTGTAGTAGTGGTAGTAGTACATGTAGTACATACGTTCTACTTAAGACTTGAAGTTGACTGATGACGTGACACGTACTTTCAACGATATAAAAGGATAAAATTGAGTTGAACGAAAAGCGTGCACACAAACGAAAAAAGACGACGAAAAAAAATGAAAAACTGCAAAAAAAAATTAGTGAAAAATTGAAAAAATATACTTTTAAATGAACAAACTTGCATACTTACACACATACAAAAAATATCTTTACATTGTTAAATACTTATACATTCATAAAATGTATCCAAAATACTTGCATTACAGATGGTAGAGTAGTGAGAGTGTGTGTATAGAGTACATGTGCATAGAGTATGAGAGGACGAAACCAAGTCAAGAAAAGGAAACGGATGTCAATTATTAGCTTAATGAGTTTCATGTGGAAGTAATGAAAAATATTACAAACTTTTTTTTTTTCAAAATTGATCATTTTTGTTTTTTAGTTTTTTTTTTACATTTTGTGTTTTGTCTTGTTTAATAGTAGTAGATTAAATATAAATGATAGGAAAATTGTTTTATTATTTTTTTTAAACATAATTAATTGCTATATAGTTGTTTATTGTTATTTAAGTATTTAATATAATAATTTAGGGAATTTTTAGTTAAGATGCAAAAAAATAAATTTTTGATATTTTCATTCTTAGTTCATGAATTTGTGATTTTATAGCACCAACCTTCACCTGAATAGTCTTGTTGGTGTATTTTTCTCTATATAGGGAAACTATATAGAGAACAATTCCGTACTATATCATAGCTTTGATGCATTGGGTTCACCCATTTTATGCGATTCAATAAATTATAACATTTCTACCATTTTTGTATAAAAAAATTCTTTATCGAAGACATTAAAAAACATTTAATTAAAATATGTAAATAAATGCTAAAGTAAGTGGCTAACAATTAATTAAATAAACTGCAATTAAAAGGGAGAAAATTTAAATAAAAAAAGTCTTTTAACTACACTATATTTTTTCAATTCTCGCTTGCATTAAATCGTTTATATACAGCTTTTATTTGTTTTTTAACAAAATCCCTTTAAGTTTAACATACTTTGAACATATACTTGACATACTTGTCAATATTTACTAAATGTCAACATTTTGAAACTTTAACATGTACATAACCATAAATACACATACTATACATATGTATATAAATACATATATACGTATTTGTTTAAGTACATATACATATATTCATACTTATGCAATTATATGTTAAGTTTATATTTATAAGTTATAATCCTTGAGCATAAAAAGTTGATATACATACATTTAAATACTTAGATAATTAAAAAATGTTTTTATTAATTTATCGGAAAAAAGCAAATAATCGAAAATCTTTTTTATTTAGAGTATTTCTTAACTATTGAACAATGTATCTTTATACCCTACATCAATATAGGGGGTAGATTATTGTTTGTTTAGCTTTTTGGAGGAATCCAATTATGTATTAGATTATTCTATTCGATATACTTTTTATACCCGCCCTCAAAAAATTGGGGTATAATTTGTCATTCCGTTTGTAACATATCTAAATATTTGTCATAGATATATTCTGGGTCCTTATTAAATTCTATGACGATCTAGCCATGCCCGTCCACCTGTCCGTCTATCCGTCTGTCTGTTGAAAACACGATAGAGTCCGAACGGAATAAGCTAGAGGGTTGACATTTTCCATAAATATTTTCTACAGGTAAAGTTTGTTTGGTGTTGAAAATGGGCATGTTTTCGGACAGCCCCCGTACAAATGGACCCCCGAAAAACAGCTTTAATGGGCATATCTGCTTTAAAATTACGAGTATAGCCATGAAATTCGACATAAATAAGTTTCATATGAGCCAAAATTATTCTGCCATATTTTATGTGGATCAGTCCATAATTGACCCTACCCCCCGTATAAGGTCCTCTTCAGAAAATGACATGAAAATTATTAAAATGATACCGATGAAATTCGACACACACAAGTTACATGTGAGGCAAAATTACTCTACAAAATTTTATGTGGATCGGTCCATAATTGACCCTACCACCGCCCCATATAAGGTCCCCTTCGGAAAATGACTATAGCGCTTATTACTGGCTTAAAAATGCAAGTATATCGATGAAATTTGATATATGAGCCAAAGCCTATCTACCAAATTTTATGTGGATCAGTTCATATTGACCCTAACCTCCATATAAGGTACTCTTCAGAAAATGACTTTAACATTGCAGACTTAAAAATACGAGTAGAGCGATGAAATTTGACATAAGTGTTTTACGAGCCAAAACCTCTCTACAAAATTTTATATGGATCCGTCCAAAATTGATCCTTCCCCACTATAAGGTCCCCTTCAGAAAATTACTTTTACGCTCATTACTGACTTAAAAGTACTAGTATAGAGATGAAATTCTTACGAGCCAACACCTCTTTACTGACTTTTATGAGAATCGGCATATAATTGACCCCCATATAAACTCCCCTTCATAAAATGACTTAAAGAGCTTATTGCTGGCTTAGAAATACGAGTAAAGTGATGAAATTCGACACACATACGAGTTAAAATCTATCTAACGCTAATTACTGGCATTAATTAGTATTAATTTTTCTCGTATTTAGTACATTAAAACGCATCGGTTTAGAGGTATTACTTCAAAAAAGTGGTCCACGGGCACCTTAATGTATAAAATATTTATATTTTCATAATGACGGACAACGACCCATTCATTATATGAGTGTATGGAATTAACGGTACAAGTTCAGAAATGATTAGAAATGTTGCATGAACAGAAAATATTCATTGAAAAAAAATATATTAAAACCGTTTCCAGAGAAATGGATATCCTCTGCATGAATTTGCTGAAGCTTATTAATATGACAGATAAAGTTCTTGTAAATACATTTTTGAATCTTTTTAAAATGTTACAGTAACTGAAAATGTCATATTGCGCATAGGCAATTGGCTACAAAGCCTAGTCATTACTAAGTAATATACATAAATAACTACTGAAAACTTTAATGTTTACTGGGTAAGAATAATTCCCTACACACTTAGTGGTATAGGATATACAATCTCAAGGACCTTTCTTATAATATCAAAATTTAATATCTTTCCTTTGGAAAAAATTTTTTATGAAAAAAATCATAAAAATCTTAAAAAAACACCTCATCAAATAATGACCAAATAAGGACAAAAATTTTTAGAAATGCTACCTTAGAATGAACTAAATATTAATTTTCGGGCCATTACATTTTAGGGCCACCTTAATGTACATAAATATGTATGTTGGTTTATAAATTTATTATTTGGTTCATTGATATTGTTTCTTTATTGATTTGAAATTCCCTTATGATATCCAAAGCATTTTGTGTTATATTTAAACAATTCTTTGTATATGTAACTTCCAGTTTAAAATGATTGATTTTTGCAAATAATTAATATTAATATACAGCTCACAGTGGTATAGATAATAAAAAAGAGGAAAATAACCGTTAGTCTAATTTAAATGAAATTTTACATGGAAATGTTGTGGAGTTTAAGAGGTTTCTAAATTATTAAACCTTGGGTTATATAAAATTTTCAAAACGTCCCTATGTTCCTAGGCAATCAAGCCTTCTCTCACGAACACGTTGTGGTTTATTATTTACCAGTCCAATTAATTATGTACTGCAAACGTTACTTATTAAGAACTTGTTAACAGAATAGCACCCATGTTTCACAATTTTTTGTATAAACTTTCATACTACCAAATTATATCAACTATTTTAAACCACAATATAAAAAGTTCATTTAAAATTATTTTTAAATTTAACGAACTGCATATTAATATATTTTTACATTTTTTCTGCTTTTCAAAAGAATTTTCTTTGACATTAAAAAAAAACACAATATGATTTCTTTTAACAGAAAAATGGTAGCACATAATCGTACTATATATAGAAAAATATTATAGAAAATAACACAAATTTACACTTGTGTGTATGGCGTTTGAAACTATGGATAGAGAGGGAAGAAAAAAAATTAAAACACAGAAAGTAGAAATTTTATACATAATTTATAATGCATTTGAGAATAGAGCATACGACCAAGAAAAATAAACAACACCAATATAGAGGGAATTCACCAAAAGAAATGCAACACAAAAAATGTAATTCACATCAGAAAATACAAGAAAAAAATAGTAGAAGTTTATAAGTATAAGATAAAAAAAAAAACAATTTCATATAAAATAAAAGAAGAGAAAAAAAAAAGAAAATTATATAGAATGGAATGAACGCAAAAAATCGTTAAACCATGAAATGAATAAAATAGAAAACAACAAGAAAAAAGAACTTATTTCATAATAGATTTTTTTATATAAATAAAAAAATAAAGTATAAAAATAAATATGTTTTTGTAGGTTAATGTTTGTAACACATACACTAACATTCCTACGAACTTGCATACAAATAAAGAAACAAAGGAAAAAATCCAAACGACCAATGCAACTAAAAGTATTCGATATAGCAACAAAAAGAAAATTTTGTTGAGAAAAAAACGGTATTATGGGAAAGAACTCATATTAAAGTTATTAAATTTTTAAATAAAAATTTATTTGCTCTTGGTTTAAAATATTTTTCTAATTTTTTATCTAATTTTATGTTAAAGTGCTATTGAGTTTAAAGGAAGTTATATATGTATGTTAAAATGTGAAATCTAAATTTTATAATAACAACACCTTTTTATCATATTTATAAGTTCAAAGTATTTTTTGAAATTACTTGTCTTTAAAGTCCTAGCAAAAATAAACGAAGTGCTTCCAAAGAATAAAATTTATCACCACTTCAAAAGTAGCACTAATTGTTTTTTTTATATTCTGAGGAAGTTATTTTTGAAGACATCCGAAGAAGCGAAAATAATTAAATTTTTTTAAAGTTGAAGATATATTTTTTTGTTCTTCAATTTTTATGAGATAAAAAATGTTATATTTTGGCTTTTGTATTTGATGTTTCTATTACCCTTATTAATGTTAATATTATTTAAGTCAAATAGATAGATAGATAGATAGATAGATAGATAGATAGATAGATAGATAGATAGATAGATAGATAGATAGATAGATAGATAGATAGATAGATAGATAGATAGATAGATAGATAGATAGATAGATAGATAGATAGATAGATAGATAGATAGATAGATAGATAGATAGATAGATAGATAGATAGATAGATAGATAGATAGATAGATAGATAGATAGATAGATAGATAGATAGATAGATAGATAGATAGATAGATAGATAGATAGATAGATAGATAGATAGATAGATAGATAGATAGATAGATAGATAGATAGATAGATAGATAGATAGATAGATAGATAGATAGATAGATAGATAGATAGATAGATAGATAGATAGATAGATAGATAGATAGATAGATAGATAGATAGATAGATAGATAGATAGATAGATAGATAGATAGATAGATAGATAGATAGATAGATAGATAGATAGATAGATAGATAGATAGATAGATAGATAGATAGATAGATAGATAGATAGATAGATAGATAGATAGATAGATAGATAGATAGATAGATAGATAGATAGATAGATAGATAGATAGATAGATAGATAGATAGATAGATAGATAGATAGATAGATAGATAGATAGATAGATAGATAGATAGATAGATAGATAGATAGATAGATAGATAGATAGATAGATAGATAGATAGATAGATAGATAGATAGATAGATAGATAGATAGATAGATAGAATATATTTTATTTATTTTTCAACACACAATAAATATTTGTGTTTGAATTGTTTAAATTGTCCAAAAAAATGTTATATTTTATGAAATCTTATATTGTTTTTGCTTTTTTTTACATTTTTCATATGGTACACCAAAATGAACTTTAAATTTAACAATGCGTAATAACTCAACTTCTATGCTTTATGAATTTTTCCTAGTATATAGTACTATATACCAGTAAACACATATGTACATATGTATGTGTAAATACATACGAGGGTTGTGTAAAAATTTTAGCTAGTGTGGCATTTGAATGCTTAAATGAAAAAAATATAAGTTTAAAATAATTTTAAAAAAATATGTGTGATAATCCTATTATAGGGTACATAGTATTACTGACCAAAATTCTGGCCATATAAATTAATTTTTTTGTTTTCATTTCCGTATTCTAACTAACATCCCACGCATGAATAAATAAAATCTGTATATTCAGGTGTGTTTTTAAATTAAAATAAATGGAAACAAAAACTGTATGACAACATTTATTCCCAAAAATAAAATATCACAAGTTATAACAATATGAAATGGATACTCATGTAAATTTTGCATGTTTGTAGGAATGAATGAATGAGTGAAGTTATGTATGGAAAAAATAATCCAAATAAAAACGCACTTGATAGACAACAACAACGTTGTGCAAGAGAAGCTGATATAATGGTAAAATAACAACAATAAACTAAAATTTCTTACTTTCCCTCTCTGACCCCTTTTGCCACCTTCTTTATCACTCTCTCGTACACATTCAACTAACAGCCATCAGTTATAACGATTGCTGACTGTAAAACAAATTTGAATGAACGAACATCTCTTGATCTCCATTGAACTATAAATGCTACAAATGTCAAAAAAGTCAAGCATTTCATATAGCTGGGGTCACTTATTTATTCGTCCAATACACCCACATATGCATTCCTGTCTACATTGGGGTGGCCCCAAAACAAAAGTTTCGATTATACCTAATAAAAATAAAAGCTTAATACAATCTAATTGTATGTTTCTCATAATTTTTCGTCCTTTTACAAATATTTGGTGAGCTGAATAACTAGATCATTTTGATGGAGCAACGTTTGCATGCAATGACATTTTTTTTTTTTTGACAATTAATACATTAATACAAATTGAAAATTTAGTTCCTGAAACTATATGGGATCTTCAGAAAAATTTATTTCAACAGACAGAATGATGTAGCTTCATCGATTTCGCTCTCAATCAATATGGGGAATCCATATACATTTATATAGGGTCGGAAAATTACATATATGTATGTATAGTGGAAATTACAAACGGAATGACAAACTTATATACACACACATATACACTAATGTGAAGGGTATAAAAAATTGTTTGAAAAAAATATAGCATTTATTCCATATGGCCCCAAACGGGACCTTTTTGTCCTTTGAGCCAATTCGTAAATATTAGACTAACCTTTTGGACCACCCTACTACATACGCACTCAAACCTATAGACACACACGCTAGACTTATGGTTACATGAAAGAATATTTATGCTTGTGTTAGTATTTATGTATAGATGTCTGCATTTGTATACGTATACACACTTGTATTTGTGGAAAAATTTGCTACAATGCACCACAAAAAAGAATATAAAAAATAGAACCGTAGAATAGTAGAATGAAATAAAGCAAAAGTGAATGTCAGAACGGTTGACAACAAAAACAAAATAGCCAAGAAAAATACGGCCTGAGAATAATGTCATATGTAAAATAAATGGTTTTGAAATGACTGAGTGTCTGAGTGACAGATGAAATTTATTTATTTTTATTTTTTTTTTCTGTTTTTCCACAGGAAATTTTAGCACAGACAAACACAGGCGCATATTTTGTTGGTAGGTGTTTGTTTTTGCAATGTTAAAAAATGTATAATGTTTATTTATTGTTTACAATTTAAAATATCTATTTGGAAACAATATTTTTGTAGCCAGTATCCAACGCCTAATTTTACGAAGAGTAACATTTTATTAAAATGGAATACAATTTTATGATTAAATTGAAAAACATTGTTGATATGTACAGCAAATTTCCATAAGTTTTTTTTTTAAATGTACGTTGAAAAGGGAAAAATATAAAAATTAAACTAATCAAAACCTATGCAGAAATATGTATTTTACTCCCGAGGAATGATTTCAATATTTTCCTTGGACTATAGTTCACCATCTCCTCGAATCAAATTCTGTAATACATCAATAGCACATTAGTTTGTCCAACTTGACCATGGACTCCAGGTTGTTTACATATAAGATTCGAAACGGACTAATATAACGATATTTTGCCTATGTAATGAAAAAGTGTGTACATAAACTTTATTGTTCATATTATCTTCATCGAAGGGTAGCAAAGGCGATTTAGTGCTTTCCGTCTATCGTATGTATCTTGAAATCAATATTCTGAATTAAATCAAATATCTGCGGGATCTAAATCATGAATAATTTATATTATTGTCTTTTGTTGTATTGACTATATTCCATTCTATAGTCTAAACTATAGTCTGTACTATAGCCTGGACTATAGTCTATTCTATAGTCTGGAATATAGTCCATTCTGTAGTATGTACTATAGTCCAAATTATAGTCTAGATTATAGTCACTAGACAACAGTCCAATCTAAAAACCATTCTATAGTATAGACTACAGTCTCTTCTATAGTCTGTACTAAAGTCTACACTATAGTCCGTTCTATAGTTTAACTATTGTCTAGACTATAGTCCAGTCTGACATATTACATTCTATAATCTGGACTGTAGTCCATTCAATAGTTAGTATATTATTGTTAGTATAGTCCATTCTATAATCTACACTGTAGTCCATTCTATAGTCTGTACTAAAGTTAATACTATAGTCTGTACTATAGTCCAATCTATAGTCTGTAGTATTGTCCATTCTATAGTCTATATTAGAGTCCATTCCATAGTCTAGACTATAGTCAATCTATAATCTAGACTATAGTCCATTCTATAATCTAAACTATAGACCATTCTATAGACTATAGAATGGACTATAGTCTAGACTATAGATTCTATAGTCTAAACTATAGACCATTCTATTGACTATAGAATGGACTATAGTCTAGAATCTAGACTATTGATGCTTTCGAGTTTTATATTAAAAAAAGTTTTATATTTAAAATCCGTAAATTCGGTCAATAATCAATATATAAGCAAAACTACTTTATTATATCAGAAACAAAACGATCACAATTAAATTTAGATTATACATGTGTACGTATGAGTAGTAAATTTTGTATTTCAATGGTATATATAAAAATTACTCATACGTCGTGTATGTTGATAATTTTTTGGTATATGTTCCTAAATTTGAATTAAGTTTTTTTTATTTTTATACAATATGAAACAAGTAAGAAAGTATAGTTAAGTCGTGCCTAGTTCTCATCAGTTATATGTATATTTAAAGTATGTATGACTTAATTTTTAATTAAACAATTTACACTGGTCTGCAAAAACTATATTTTTGGCTGCTTTGAATTTGAATGCATGATTAGGAATGATTAAAAGAATTTGAATCGAGATGGTTTCAAAATATTTGTGGCATTTGATACTGGTACTAACGGTTAGTTATGTAATACTAGTGGATGGAAAATAGAGACGTTCAGGCCATTTCTGAGGGGCCATTGTATGGGAGCTAAGGTAAAATGAGTCCGAAATTTGGCTTACATAAAACTATGTTGTTCCGATTTTCGTAGAAATACTAGTATATTTGACATTACTGTGAGTTTCAAAGTGTAGTTTGAGGGTCTAGTTGTTGAGAGCAAGGATAAATAAGGGACTGATTTCTGTTGAAGAAAATAGGTTTGATTACGAAAATGGACGGACAATTTTTTTTTATGATGGGTATAGGTTCATTATTATTATGCGTCACAAATATCAGCACATATTCAAACGTAATGTAGGGTATAAATATAGTCAGTCATAAGGGATGTTCCATAATAGACTTCTGCAAATATGAGACTTATAAGTTGTGATTTATTTCTTATAGCAGAGAAATTATTTCGAATTTTACCTTAATCACAACATTTAAAGTAATTTATAAATTAAAATCAGATTTTTTTAAAGGAGCTTAAATCCAGCAACATCTGATTATTATCAAAACTGTAAAATTAACACTCTGCTGCTCTGATTTATGATATAAAATCAGAAAAATGCTATATACTAAAAAGAATTATGTATGAATTATATATCTATATACTGTTTATCTACAAACATGCATATGTTTTTACATTAACAATTATTAATTCAATTTTATTTTGTGTTTTTTTAATGAATCCTGTATTTATATAATTATTCAATATGTAAATTAATTTTACCTTAATTGTATTCCCCATTATATGAGTTCCTTAATTAAACAAAATGTGTATGTTCACACATTTTTAATTCGTACCACAATGATTTTTTTTTTTTTTTTTTTGTTAGCAAAACAGGTGGGTGTTTGTATACATGTGTGGGAGTAATATGTTTAAAACACCTAATAAAAGTGAAATTTGAATTAAGTTTTTTTTACGAAAATATAGAGTAATTTAATGATAATAATAATACTTATGAAATTATATATTAAGTTATTGCATTAAAACTTTAAACAATTGCCTATTCTTAACACTATAAGTATACTGCGCTCTTAATTTATCAGTAATCTTTACTTTTATCACAATACCTATGAAGCCATTTCGTTACAACCATTGGGAATAAGTTTTTTAAGTAATTTAAATAACTTAAATAAATAAATTTTAAAGGCCTTTGACATCTGCACTTCAACAAATTATTTTCCGTTTGTATATATCCTAAATAAATTGTATGCATTTCCTTAACATTGAATCGTGTTGAGTTCATGTTATGTGTTTGTATGTGATAATGTAAAGATTTCTGTGGCAAAATGAAACTCTATCATTAGCAATGAATGCACTTGCAAATTTGTATTTACCCAAAAACCTCTAACTGAGCCGCATTTTATTGATGTTTCAATTTCCTTAAAAGTCAACATTACAAATTGACTACTTATTCATATGTTGTACGTGGTTTACATTGTAATAGGTTGTGCTGAAAAGAAGTGTTTTGTTATATATTATTAAAACCCTAAAGAATAAGAAAAATATTGAATAAATTATTAAGTGAAGATTTTTATTAAGAATAAAAAATTGTATTAAATTAAGAAAACTTTTTTAGTTCATCTCTATAACACCACTTTTTAAGATACTCTATTAAGACAACAAAATCTTCGGCAAAGTTTGTAGAGTGTATTTGATGGCAACTACAAATTATACAATTACCCTTTTATTTTTTTCTCTTTTGCTTTTCTTCTATCAGGTGTAATGGTTGACAATTTGTTGGTAGGAAAATTGTGGGTTTAAGTTCATTTTACAATTTCACTTCAATGAACCTTTTTATTTTATTTAGATTTTTTTGTCATATGAACAAATGAATTTGATTTGTTTGGGATCTTAAGTATAACGAATATAGAATATTTGTTATTTACTTTTGAAATAAATTGAGGTAAAGTCAAAAAAACACGTAAAACATATACAATTTATAACTTTATATGTAAAATTTCTTTAGTTAAATTATTTTATTCAGATGTTGCTTCCACTTTTCTTTTAACTCAGCTAATTGTCAAGTTATTTTTAATTTAAAAGTCTATGTACATCTATTTTTTTTTCTTACAATTATTTAGTTCTTATTTATTTCTTTTATTTATTTATACATATGTTTACTATTTGTAGAACAATCCAAGATGTTAACACGTTACTTTTAAAACATTTCTCATCACTCAGACAATTAACAAGTGTTAAAGATAAATATAAAATACAAACATCATACATATATGTATACATACATACTTATTTTTACTCATGTACTCATATATATTAGGTAGGTTCTAAATCAATCGTTTCTAAGTCTTCTCTGTATCAAGTTATGATTACCAGGATCATAAGCTAAAAAGGTAATTTTTATACCCAACATCAAAAAAGATGGAGGGTATATCGATTTTGTCATTCCGTAGTTAACTTAGCGAAATAATGATCATAGACCCACAAAAGTATGTATATATATTCTGGGTCCTTATTAAATTGTAAGACGATCAAGCCATGTCCGTTCGTCTGTCTGTCTGTCTGTTGAAATCATGAATCATGACGGGAGGAGCTAGACAGTTGAAAAATGGGCAATATCGGTCCACGTTTTAGGATAGCCCCATATAAGAGGACCCCCAAAAACTGCTTTAACGGGCACAAATGTTTTAGAAGTACAAGTATAGCGATGAAATTTGGTATAAAAGGTTTCATAGGAGGAAAAATGTTTCTACCAAATTTTTTGAGGATCGGTCTATAATTGATCCTACCCCCCATTTAAGATACCCTTCAGAAAATGACTTTAACACTCATTACTGGCCTAAAAATTCGAGTATAGCGATGAACTTTAACGCTCATTATTGGATAAAAAGTACGAGCTATAAAATTTGGCACAAGTAAGTTTATCGCGAGCCAAACTCTTTCCACCAAATTGTATATAGATCGGTCCATAGTTAATAGTCAAAATCGGTTGAAAATCGATATAAAGAAGTTTATAGATAGAAACATAATTCTTCATTCCAAATTTAATGACGATTGATCTATAACTGACTCTTGCCTCTATAAAAGGCCCCCCCCATGCTTCCTTGATGATAGACCGCGTCATTGTGTATTGCAATCCGGGGGAAAAGAGGTTTTACCAATACACCTAGACTGCCGGGTCTATAAACTGGTGTGTACAATTCCCTGCCTGGTCTAGTCCTTGCATGAATTAAAAAGAGGTCTAAGCAGAGCACCACATCATCTGGTACCACGGGTGTCCAGTTGCCCACAGAACTTGTCCTGGCTGATCAGTTGGTTGAAGTTCCTTCGGGATCCACGTAGTGGCTGTGGTTGAATGTGTTAGAGTTTACACTAAAACATGCTCAACTTATCACAGTGGATCTTTGTGGCCACTGAAATAAGGCTTGTCTATTAAAATGATCCGTGTTTCGGGCTACCAATTTCGTCCCCTAGGTGCTGTTGCCGAATCAACAGAGCCACCTCAGTAGTGTAGTTGAGTGACATATAAGGTTTTTCCTTTGTCGGGTTTAGATTGAGCTTGCTAATGACACCAGTTTTTCCTCAACGGGACTACTATGACAAGAGATTAGATAGCTCAAGCACTTGAGCAAAATGCGCTTATAATGGACCGGCATCCATATACGTAAATTGCAACCTACGTGTAAGATACACAAAGGGGCGGTGGTGAGTGGTTATATTTCTGCTCACCCAGTGGATGAAAAAGACCACCGTGAGATTAACATAAGAGTTTTCCTTATTTAAAAATACGAGTATATCGATGAAATTTGACATAAACAAGTTCTATACAATTTATATGTATGTAACTTACTCATACGCTCACGGTTAAAAAATTGAACAAAATATTTTGTTTTTAAAAATTAATATTTTGTTGAAAAAAATATTAAATATTTTTTTGGACCACCCTAATGTAAATATATTAGTAACACATGACTTCAAATAGCAAGAAAACATGTTGTCAACACTTAAAATCATACTGGTATTTACTTGAAAAGTTTTAATTTATAAAATAGTGGAAATAGAAACTTAAAACAAATTTTAAATCTAAAATCATGAATAAAGATTTAAAAATGTAAAACTAAGAAATTTTCAAGATTAACTAAAATACTAAAAATTTATTAAATTTGAAGCACTTAACAGTTTCTAAAAGCTTCGATTTCAAAACTAAATACGTTAATATTTTTCCCACAAGCCACTTAATAAAAAATTTTTCGATTAGCCTAATAGTTTCCATGAAGTTACAATAATCTCAAAGAATTTTTTTCGAATTCATCTTCTGAATACCACAGTAGACGCCAAAACATTTAATCCTTTTTAAACTTAAATATTAATATCCGTCCCTAGACACATACATACACACACACACATATGCAAACTTATGCCAGAGTAAATGTTTTATTTAAGTTTGAAATTAAATTTCTAAAACGGATTCGTTTGAGTTAAAATTTTTTTCATGGTTTATTTTTGCTAACTTTATATTTCATCGTTGCCAAACTTATAATATCATTCTACCATATGTGGGTTATTGGTATGAGTGTGTATGTTTTTTATATGGAAACATTTTAAGGATATAAATAAATAAAAAAAGGAAGTGGAAAAAATTGTTAAAGTACAAAACTTTTACTACGACATTGCAATTTTTCTTATTTTTTTTTATAATCTGCAGTATATTCTGCATAATTTTTACATTTTTCAATGTCATTTGAGCAATTTTCTTTTGCAGTTTCACTGCTTTTTACAGTTTAGTACATACAATTTAAATTTTTTTATTCTTTTAGCTGTATATTTTCTATTTAGCCATTAGTTGCGAGAATTCTATTAGGTTTTGGTATGTGTTTGTAACCAGGAAATAACACATACAGATCTAAATTTTTTCCCTTCGTGATATGCAAACCAATCTTGTAGTAGTTTAATTAAAACTTTGGCGCATGTTTACTAAATATAATATTTTACCAAATTTCCTTAATATTCTTGTTTTATTACCAATTGTAGCGTGTCATATATTCTGCTTTAATTGACTATAAGTGTGTGTGTATTCCTTTAGTTCCGTTTTTTTAAATGCCTTTAAGGAACTATTTTTTAAGATGCACAAAAACTTAAAAAAAATCTTTACATGTTTTGGTCATGTAAAGTATTAAAGTTTAACAAAAAGTGAGAAAAAATTTATACATATAATAAAAGATCAAAAACGAAGAAAAAAGTGCAGACAAAACTTGTGAAGTAGAAAAATGTACAGTAAATTTAATGGAAATCTAAAGCATACAAATTTTGTTTGAACAAAATTCATTACAGTTTGTTCCTTAAGGCAAATTTCATAAACAGCTTTGCTGCAATTTTGCATGGAAAATCATCACGATTGAAATTATATTATCTTCAAATATTTATTTCTTCGTAGATTAAAATAGCCTCATTGATAACGCAGGAAATCCTATTTCATTCGATAAATTGGGTTGTAAGGATTTAGCTTTTTTGAAATGACTTGTATATACATGTATATACTACTCTCCTAAAGACAAAAGTGGAATATCAGTTGATCATTCTAGGAATTATGATTTTCTCTGATGATTGGTTTTTAAGTATGATTAGCCTCCCATATGAATTTTAATTATGTGGTAAGCTCTAAATCGGTTGTCGATAGTGAGCTTACCACGTTTGTAAACTTTTAGACAATGGTTGAGCATAAAATTTAGATTGCGACAACGAATTATTGCAATGTTGACAACGTTGCGTGGTCAACATTACATGTTGTATTATGTATGTGTATACTTGACAACGGATGTTATTGAACAATTTGATGTCAATTTGGTACCAGGCGTGTATTATTTTTCTTCTCTCTGTGTACAAGAAATTCTTAAGAATGAACATATGATTATCTCGCACTTTTAAATACCATTTGTAATAAGTATTAAAGTAATTTTCTAAAATGGGACATAATTGGAGCGTAGGTTCAATGATGACCGATCTCATAAAATTCGGCAAATTAGATTTTTTAGCTGTGTTTTAATTTTATTTGTGTTGAGTTCCACAGCTCTCTACTCGTATTTTTAAGTCAATAATGCTCGTCAAAGTAATTGGTTGACAGATTTTCGCTAGCTCGTTTTTTATCCAGTAATTCAATGTTACAGTCATTTTCTGAAGAGGACTTTCATTTATAGGGGGTAGGGTAGGTTAATTATGGACCGATCCTCATACAATATGGTACAGAGGTTTAAGCTCGTAGAAAACTTACTTATGTCGAATTTCCTCGCTATAACTCGTGTTTTTTAGCCAGCCAGTAATCAGGCATGGGGATTAATGATTACACAAAGCCAATTCACTACATGGTCAATTACAATTGTTTGTAATGTGTAATTGAGAAATAACCAATTACAATTATTTGTAATTGTAATTGAAGTTTTTCCAATTACAATTACTTCTAATGTGTAATTGATCAATAACGAATTAGAGTTACTTGTAATTGTAATTGAAGTTTTGCCAATTACAATTACTTGTAATTGTAATTTAGGTATTACTAATTACAAAATTACATGTAATTGTAAGGAACAAAACTTACAATTACGAGTAATTGGCGAAACTTCAATTACAATTACCAGTAATTGTAATTGGCCAATCTTCAATTACAATTACTCAAATGTAT